>NW_004444103.1:1855955-1917457 GCF_000243295.1 Trichechus manatus latirostris
TTGCCACGCAGCACCGCCTGGCCAGAAAGGGCTCCCAACTCAAGAAAAGGAAAAGAAAACAAACAAACAATTCAAAACAAACAAATGAACAAAAGCCCCGGGATCCCACCAGCGCGGCAGCCCAGATTGGGAAGCATCTCCCAACTTGAACGGAGCTCCACAGCCCCTCAGGAAGAAGCAAAGATGGCGCACGGAGCCAGGTAGTTTAGCGAAAGGAGGGGGAGGTGGTGAGAGGTAAGGAAGAAATCAAAAGAAGCAGAAAAGAAAGGAACACCAGCAGCCGACAAATGGCACTCAGAGAGCCAGCTAGCACGGGCTGGTGGAATCCAAGCAGCTGGTGTTTCCCGAAGAGGAGATTGTGGCCATGGGAAGCAGAGGAGGCCGAGTGGGGGTGAAGAAGGGTGGGGGGTGGGAAAGCGTATATCAGAAATTACTGGTTGTTTTGTCTCCCGCTGGAAGCTCTGTGAGGCTGCTTTCTCGTACCCCGTTTGCTAGTCTCCGATAGGAGTCCAAGATGGCAGATCCGCGCTGCGTTAGCTGGTAGGGGACCTCTGCATGAATCTCTCCTCACTCTCCATTCTCTGTCAGTTTACTCACTCCATTTGGTGCTTGGCTGAGTTCTTTATCTCTTCATTTGATGTTTTAGGGTTTCAGGATTGTTGTTTTCCCTGTTTGGCTTAGTTTTTCGGATCTTTGCTGTGTAGGGACGGCATGGTGCTTCTGCCTAGGGTGCCATTTTGCTGGAAGTCCTCTGTTCATTTTTTTTAGTCTGTTTTCTCTCTGTGTCCAGATTGGGTAATTTCTGTTGTTCCCTCTTCTAGTTCACTGATTTTTTTTCCCTTTGTCCACTCCATTCTGCTATTGATCCCATCCATTAAGTTTTCTCATTTTGGTTATTATATTTCTCATTTATAAAATCTCCATTTGGTTTTTCTTTATATCTTCTATTTTCTTGCTGAGGCTGTTTTTTTATTTGTTAAAAGCATCTTCATAATTATTACTTGAAGCATTTTTATTGTGGCTGCTTTAAAAATCATTGTCAAATAATTCTGGTATCTCTGTCATCTTGATATTGGTGTCTCTTGATTGTCTTTTTTCATTCAGTTTGAAATCTTCCTGATTCTTGGTTATGATGAGTGATTTTCTATTAAAATCTGGTTGTTTTTGTAATATATCATAAGACTCTGGATGTTATTTAAACCTTCCCTTTTAGTTGGCTTTTTTTTCTTGGACACTGTCTAGGAGCCGAAAGGGGAGTACTGCCCCATTATTGCTAGGTGGAGATAGACATCCATGTTTGTCACTTGGCTTGAAGTTGACATCCAAGAGGGGGGAGCTCCTTGTTACTGCTAGGTGGAGTTCCAGCTCCCCCTTTCCACTCATATCATGGTGGGAGTGATCTGGTTCCTGCTGGGTGATGGTGAATGTCCTTACCCTCCACTAGACAGCCTATGCCACCACTTCAGTGGGGACAGGGAAGGCTGCTGTGTTACAGCATGGAGGCTGATGTTCAGGCTCCCCATGTAGTCTCTACTGCCCTGAGGGAGGGGGCCTCATTACTGCCCGGTCTGAATGAGAGTCCTGGCTGCCTGCTTGGCCTTCTCTGACACCCTCCAGGTAGGGACTCTTGGGGCATCTTGTTATAACCTTGAGTGGGTGGAATTCTAGGCTCCCACGTGGCCTTTGCTGACATGATTGGGGTGTGGGCTGTAGTTTTTTCTGTGGAAGTTAGCTGAAATTGAGCGGTTATTGTCTAAAAGTTTGTTGTTTTGTTGACTTCCCCTTACCTGGTCCTTTGGTTTATCCTTCTGTTGTTTGGAAATACATTTTCTATCCATTTTAATTTTTTTATCCCCCCTATCCCACCCATTCATGAAGAAGGTATCATATTGAAACATTATTTTGTATTATGCTTCTTCATTTAGTTTTCCTGGAAATTACTCTATTTAAAAACAAAAAAAAAAAACAAAACAGAAAAAAACCAATTACCACACAGTCAGTTTCAAATCATGGTGACCCCATGTGTGTCAGAGCAGAACTGTGATTTATAGAGTTTTCAGTGGCTGAGATTTTGGAAGTAGATTGCCAAGCCTTTCTTCCAACGCACCTCTGGTTGGACTTGAACCTCCAACCTTTTGGTTAGCATCTGAGTGTATTGACCATTTAGGGTACCGAGGGAGTGATCTATATAGAGACCACAAGAGATCTTTCTCATTGCATTGCATTGATGAACTGTAGTTTATTTGCTTTTATAAATCATGACACACTATCCTTGTGTTTGAGTCATTTTTGCATTTTTTCCAGTGCATTTTCAGATATGTTAGAGATGGAATTTCTGAATCAAGAGTAAACGTATTTATAACTTTGCCACAATTTTTTATGGTAGAGATTTTATAACATATTTTCACCATGAGTTGGAGCTGCCATGATGACAGCTAACAACAATAGGGTTAGACAGCTCCCTCCCCGAAATTACTCCACTTTTTCTGGCTATTCTTGCTATT
The DNA here is from genome assembly GCF_000243295.1 of Trichechus manatus latirostris. NCBI lineage: Eukaryota > Metazoa > Chordata > Mammalia > Sirenia > Trichechidae > Trichechus > Trichechus manatus. The sequence continues at coordinate 1,858,460 of NW_004444103.1, forward strand.
TATTTTTCTACCTGAACTTTTTAACCAACCATCAAAGGACATCTGGATTGTTTATAGTGTTTGACCATTAGATTATGTCTCCATTATCTTTTTTGTTTCATTGGTTAAAAATTTAGTGTGTAAAAAAGATGACATCTCAGAACAGTGAGGAAAAGATCAGCTTTTTAATAAATAGTGTTGGAACAACTGTATAACCATATGGAAAAAAGATAAAATTAGATTTCTTCCACACATGATACACCAGAATAAATTCCAAATGTAGAATAAATTCTAAATATGAAAAATGAAATAGTGTAAGCACTTAGGTGTGGAGAAAACTTTTCTATATATGATCCAAAATTCAGAAGCAATTAAAAGAAGACATTAATAGATTTGCATGGCAAAAAACTTCATAAGCAAAGTCAAAGTACTCAGAAATACTGGGGAGAGATTTACAACCTATCACAGAGTAAGGACTAATAATCATGATTTGTACAGAGCTCCCAAAAACTGAGAAGAGTGATAACCCAATAGGAAAAGAAACGGCGGTAGATATGAACAGACAGTTCAAAGAAAAATAAATGTAAATGGCCCTTAAACATATAAAAATGTCCTCAGTCTTCAGTGAATTTAAAACACCAATGAGATATCATTTCTCCCCTATCAGACTGACAGAAATCCAAAAGTTTAATAATATTCTTTGCTAGCAAAGCTTTGGGAAAACAAACACTCTCAGATTGGCCATGAGTTCAGGTTGGCTAGCGCCTGTACAGGAATTGTTTAAAAATATAGTGGTTATGCACATGGACATTATAATTAGATTAGGCCTTAGCTCCTGCTAGCCATATGACCTTGCACAAACTTCTTATTAGCTTCTCTCAATTTTAGTTTCCTCATCAGTGAAATGGAGATGATAAAAATATTTACCTTGGATGATTGTTGTGAGAATTAAATGTTACATTACATGGAAGCGCTCAGGTCTTTGTATCGTCTTCATCTTTGTTCATTATTATTTTTTTTATGTTAAGTGATGGATATGAAGCTATAAGGAATTAGGAAATTTAAGTATAATTCATTTGGCTGCAGATCAAGTTGGTGAAGGATACTTTGAGGCTGAGACTGGGCAATGGCCAATAAGCCAGTACTTTTTGCTCATGAAAGTTACTGGGCTTGGGAAGGTCTGAGTGTGGAACTGGGGCTCTCTGCTGAGGCAGGTACAGCGGAACCCCCAGAGAACTTCTTAAAAACACAGAACAGCCTCTCCCCGAGTCTGATGTTCACCAACTGCAGTAGATGGTGAGGATCCTGGTCAAAACAGAGGAGGGTGGAGAGCAGATGCAAAGCAGAAAAGAGAGGCTCTTTTTCCGAGACCTAGCTTCAGAGTGAGGTCTATTCCAGATCATATACAGTAAAACTTGCAAAAGCCAGAAGCTGTGTAAGGTGGAAACCTGTCAGAGAAGGAAAACGCAAATATTTTCCACTAAAAGATAGAGAAAAGTGGTAAGACTGCACACTGTCACAGGCGGAAAACTGCCAGACCCAGAAAAACAAGGCAGTCCTGTCGAGTTCGGGCTCTCATAGGTTTCACTGTGTTTTCTTAAATTTTCTGAGTGAACTGTGAGTCTGTTTCTTGCTACCAAAATAGACTTTCTAATTGCAGCAGATCACTATCTATAACTAATTATCCCTTTCGTTACTGCATTTTTTTCTCCTTAATTTTTTTTGATGACATGTGTTTTCAGTATTGGAATGCTTGCTTACTAATTGAGTGTTTAAATTTTTGATTGGTAATATGGATTTTGAGAAATGTGTTCTGGTAACACAAGCTACCAATGAGGCTAGTGGCACTGTGGCGCCACCCATCTGTGGTATGACAGTATACCAGTGAGAGCTATATAAATAATTTATGGTGGGCACCTTTCTATTAGGTTACATGGGGAGCCTCTGGTTTTCCAAATATGACAAAGAAAGACCAAAACAAACCCATCAGGGCTCCCTAACTGTCACACAAGAAAGCCATGATTATGCTTGCAAGCCTTATCTCACAGAAATAAAGGCGATAAAGGAAAAAAAAGGCAAAAGTTTACAAAACTAACACATCCAGGAAGCATCACCTAATAGACTCAACCTGCACAACAATCAGGCTGCATCTCAGGTCTGCTGAGCTGCACACATTTCAGAAGGTACCCACCTTGATGCTAAATACATTGGAACTGGAGTAACACCTTATCTCTGACGTCCAGAGGCATAAAAAGTGGCTGGTGTACCTTTAAGAGGGCTGGTGGTGTCGTGATTAAGAGCTATGGTTGCAAACCATGAGGTCAACAGTGCCAGTCCACCACCTGCTCCTTGGAAACCCTGTGAGGCAGTTCTATACTGTCCTCTTGACTGGGTGGCAACAGACTTGGTTTTTTTTTTTTTTCTTTTTTGGTATACTGTTAACCCAATAGTACCAAAGGAGTTTTAAAAACTTGCTACTCAAATTCATGGACAGGCATCATCAGCATCACTAGAGCTTGTCAGTAATTCAATCTCTAGCCCCACCCCAAGCCTACAGAGTTGGTGTATTTTAGCAACGTGTGCAAGAGATTTTATGCACATTAAACTCTGAGCAGCACTGTCTAGAGGATACTCATACAGTAAAGCTGTCTAGTGGCAGAGGGGGAGAAATAGAGAAAGAGAGATGCTGTGTACCTAATTTAAAATTTTATTACCTGGTTTTGCTACCTTTTCATTCAGAGTAATAAGACTTTTGGGATGTACTTTAAAAAAGTAATTTATCATGCACTTCTAAGCTAAGTTTGTGCTAAACATTCTATATACATTTTGCAATTTAATATCTCGAATTTAGGAGGTAGGTTCTAATCTACCTGTTTTACAGAGAGGGAAACTGAGGCAAAGGGAAGTCTGTGTTTTCCTAAAATAGAATGGCATTATGCAAGAAAGAAATTATTATGATATGACCATCAGGTGTTTCTTTACTTGATAAAGATTGAATTTTGGGGGGCATACTATTTGATATAATAAGATAGGTCCTTTAAAATTTAAATAGAACTTAACCTTTGAGAAAGTGGAACTTCATCTTTTCTTTCTGCTAACAGTAACTCATTTAGTTATTTAGCAAAATGATTTCAGTTGGAGCTGCTTTCTGAGCGTTAAAAGGAAATTTGACTTATTTTTCTATCAATGACTGCTAGTTTAGTGGTGACAATTAATGTTGTATTATAATCATGTGGAAACGCAAGGGTTTATTCTTTATTAGCCTTGTCCAAATCTAATGATTCTCTGGAATCTACTGTGAATTTTCTGATATTTTTCATTATGAACCATGGCTGTTTTTTTTTTCTTTAGGTCTATTTCTGCTGTGTTTTTCTGTGTTTCCAACTTCTTCTTGTAAACAAGCAAGGCAGAGAATAACTTTTAGAAAAATACATATTTTCATTAACTTCTAAATGAGGGATAATGTTTTGATCTTTTGCTATATTTGTGGATGAATTTTTTCTGGGATACGGCTTTGTGGAAATAGCTGTTAACTTTTTTTCCAGGTGTGGGGTAAAAACATAATTCTTTGAATAAATGTATTAGCTCTTCAGCATTACCTGGGACCCTGAGCATATTTCTTGCCAGAAGCAAATTAGCTAACATTTTTGGTTAGTTGATGAATGAAAATGTAGTCAGTAAGCTTTGCAGATTGATGTTATTAACAATTTTACCTAGGGAAAACATACCATACATTATGTGTAGAATGATAATGATTTACAAGACTAACGTACTTAAGCCACTCTGTTTATTGTATTTGTGTTGGACAGTCTATCCAGAGAAGTCTCTCTTAGCTGTCGTACGTCTTAATGGCCCCTTGGCTTTTGCCTACAAAACTGCCTGCTTCAATTTTTTATTTTTTTAACCTTCATACTTTTTACCTTTGGCTCTAAGCTTTGTACAGAGCTCAAGTAGACTGAACTAGGTATAATTCTCATCTAGCCTCTTATTCATAAAGTTTTTTATCCTCAGGAGTCGCTAGAGGAGAATCTCATATTTGATGAAGTAGAGGGCCTGTGAGGAGATGGATTGACACAATAGCCGCAGTGATGGACTTGAACATGCTAGTGATCATGAGGATGACGCAGGACCTGGCAATCAGAGTTCTGTTCTCTTGTACATAGATTGCTCTTAGTCGGAGTTGACTCGATCGCAGCTATCTACCTACCTAGGTACCTGTGTATCTACCTATGTACCTATCTACCTATGTACCTATCTATCTACCTATGTACCTGTCTATGTATCTACCTACCCATGCACCCACCCTGTTGTAGTAAATAGCCTCTGAAATCAAAAGTATCTAAGGGAGGCTTGTATTTAAAACAAATTCAACTCTATTTGATGAGTGACATCATAGTTTTGTAATTCACAGTAATTTATAATAAAAAAAAGTAGTGAAATGCTGGCTATATTCAAAGCCATATAATGAAAATATAACAGATTCAATTTGATGTATATTAGAGCAGGGGTTGACATACTTTTTCTGTAAAGGGCCACATAGGAGATATTTTAGGCATCACGAACCGTACAGTCTCTGACTCAACAATTCAGCTTTGCTACTATCTGGCAAAAGCAGCCATATACAGAGAAGGAGGTGTGGCTGTGCTCCAATAAAACTTTATTTAAAGACAATAAAATTCTAATTTTATATAATTTTAATGTGTCCCAAATATCATTCTTTTGATTTTTTTTCCAACCGTTTAAATATGTAAAAACCATTCTCTGCTTACAGGTTATACAAATACAGTTTGCTGACTGTGTTAGAGATTTTATTTTTTATTGACAGAGTTATGGTTAGAGTGGCACAATCAAGATGCTACTTAGAGTAATTCATATTGATGTTTCAAAAATACATTTGTTTTAGGCCGCATGAAATTCACAAGAAATTGCAAGTATCCCACATTAAGATCTTTTTTTCAGACAAAATTCACTTTCTCCTTCATATAAACAAGAAAATTATCATAACATTGTTTTGCTTATGTGGTTGCCATAGTATAATTCTCCTTATTTATTTCTCTCTAAGATTTTGTTAATCATGTTATTACTACCAGAAATGCTCTCTGCTTGATTTTTCCCCCTTCTTTTTCCAGATTCTTATTAAGGCAGCAGTTGGCAGTCAGAATAGCCTGGTGTGCCTTAAGGACTTTGAAGTCGGACAGATTCTGCATTTCTACATGTCAGTTCTAAGATGTGGGCCAAATTAACTTTTCCTCAGCCTTGGTTTTTCCAGCTGGAAAATGAGAATAACATGACCAGTGTTGCCCCCACATTCCTATACGCACTTTGATGAATTTAAAAAATAAAAAAGTAAAAGCTAGTACAGATAGTAAAAATTCCCTTGAAAATTTTCACTCAGACCTCACATCTGTCAGTTAGCATTTTTATGGAAAATATTCATTTTGTTCAGCATTAATAATTTAAGGGAAGTCTGTAAAAAAACAAAACAAAACTGGAAGCTAGTACATCCATAGTTTAAAAAGAAACACTAAATACATTAAGATGTGTTTTCCAGTATGGATATTTTCCAGTATCCATTGTCTCATGTATGCTACAGTAAAAACAATGTTACCAAGTAATTGGTAAAAGTAATTGCAACAACAAGGCTGTTCTTCATAGTTGTACAGTTTTTAAACAGTGATGTGGTCATAATGCCCCTTTGCAAGCTCCCAGGGATTCTTCCTTCATATATTTCCAGGAATTTACTTTAGTCCTACTTGGTGATGATAAAGTTCAGCTGTTAAGAACATTTTCGTACTTGAATGACTCTTAACATAAATGAGCAAGGTAATTTACAAGTGACGGTGCTTTTGAATGGTTTTGACTAGGGAACTATAAACACTCCATTTATGGTGCTAAACAGTTTGAAATGATGAGTTATATAATTTCACAGTAACACTTTAGCAAAAAAATTTAAATGTAATTATTACAAATTAGCATAATTAAGCAATATAATTACTGTGGGCTGTTCATATAATTAAATCTAAGAATTGAACTTGGATAGAAAATTAAAGTGTTTGTTCTTTTTCACGATTTTGCTTTAAGTGTTTTTTTTAAATTGTGAGTGAGAAGAGAAGAAAAACGTGTAAATGCAGGTATTGATTTACATATTGCAGTGAGGGTCAAAAGAGGCTCGGTATGATGCAGTCATAATTTGCACTTTTCTCTAAAATAATAGCATTAATTTTTTAAAAAAACTTTTTACCCCTAGCTATACAGCTTAAAAATCTGATTGAGTGGAGGAACAAGAATGGAAAGTGATAGGGCCTTGTTCCTATCATTTTAGCTTTTCCTGCCATGTTCCATATTGAATATAATGTGAAAAGAATCTGATTCCTAGCTGTGGGTAACTAGGGACAATCGACAAGCAGCACTTTGAGAGCCTACTGAAAATGTCCAGTATGTTTTCAGTGTATGTGAACAAACAATAGCATTAGGTCTGATTAAACAGTTCTCATTAAACATTTAGTACACATATTGTTTTATGACAATGGCTAACCCCATGACATGTCAACACTGTCCCTTCTCAACCTTGAGTTCCCTGTTCCCAGCTTTCCTGTCCCCTCCTGCCTTCTAGTCCTTGTCCCTGGACTGTTGTGCCCCATTAGTCTCATTTTGTTTTATGGGGCTGTCTAATCTTTGGCTGAATGGTGAACCTTGGGAGTGACTTCATTACTGAGTTAAAAGTATGTCCAGGGGCCATACTCTCGGAATTTTTCCAGTCTCTGTTAGGCCAGTAAGTCTGGTCTTTTTTTTTTTTTTGTGAGTTAGAATTTTGTTCTACATCTTTCTCCAGCTGTGTCCGGGACCCTCTGTTGTGATCCCTGTCAGAGCAGTCGGTGGTAGCCGGGTACCATTTAGTTGTACAGGACTCAGTCTGGTGGAGGCCATGGTAGTTGTGGTCCATTAATCCTTTCCTTTTATCTTGTTTTCTTTATTCTACTTGTTCCCGAAGGGGTGAGACCAGTGGAGTATCTTAAATGGCTGCTCACAGGCTTTTAAGACCCCAGACGCTACTCATCAAGGTAAAATGTAGAACATTGTCTTTATAAGCTGTGTTATGCCAACTGAGCTAGATGTTCCCCAAGACCATGGTCCCCACAGCCCTCCACCCAGCAGTTCAGTCCCTCAGGGAGTTTGGCTGTGTCTATGGAGCTTCCATGACCTTTCCTTGAGAACGGAAATATTTTTGAAAGAGTAGATGGTATGTGTTGGTCACTCTGGAGAGTCTGAAGATAAGTAAGACGTTGGTCTCACCATAGATAAACTTTACACACACACACACACACACACACACACACACAGTTTTTCTGGTTGTGATTTACATGTTAAAAAATTCTTTTTACACTAGGTTTTTTTTTTTTTTTTTTTGCTTTTTGGGACATTGATCATGTTACAGACTTTTTAGTTTTAGCATTTGTCTGCTCAAGATTTTACAACATCTAAAGTAAACTGTTGTTGTTAGCTGCCTTTGAGTTGGCCTCTAACTCAAGGCAACCCCATGTACAACAAACGAAATGCAGCCGGTCCTGCTCCATCCCCATGAACGGTTGTGGATTGGACCATTGTGATCCATAGGGTTTTCATTGACTGATTTTTGGAAGTAGATTGCCAAGCCTTTCTCCCTTATCTTAATCTGGAGGCTCCACTGAAACCAGTTCATCATCATAGCAATATGGAAGCCTCTACTGACAGCGGTGGCTGCACATGAGGTGCATTGGCTGGGAATCCAACTGGCTATCTCACATGGGAGGCTGTAGTTAACTAGGAGAGCTAAATACTGCTTCTGTTGTTGAGTTCTAGTTTTCATCCATATGTAGTGAAAATTCTGTAGAACAATGTTTTATCAACTTTGTGTACCTTCCATGATTATACCACTATTTCCATTTTCTAGATGGGGAATTGATACACTTCAGAAATCAGTAAGACAGACAATGGTACAAATAGAATCTTTAGTCCTTTGAGACTTTAGTTTATTGATCACTTGATCAGTTCTTATTCTCTGTTCCTATACGACACAAAGTTCAATAAAAGGAAATATATAGGAGGAAAACAACCCAAGTGAAATATTTGTATAACCAAGGACCTAAAACACTGGAATCAAAGTAGAAGAGGAGAAAAGCAACAGTAAATGATTGTGTAGATAATTAAGTAAAAGCTGAGTTACTTCAGTTTAGAAAATTATCTCCCTAGTCAGTAGTCCTGCTTAGCACTATATAATGCAATAAAATGTGTTTGAAAAAAAATCATGGTTCTTTTATCGCTGTATGTAAAAAGCCACTTTAATCTGGTGAAGAAGTCGAAGAAACATATGTTGATGTCTTTAGCTCATTATGGCGTAAGAGAACTCTATGAACATTTTATCTAGCGTGCACCAAAAGACATCGTTTGATTTTTAAAAGTAAAAGTGGCAGATTTTTTTTAACCATTACATTGTCTGCTACTCTTTTTATTTGTTTTCAGATGTTCAGACTTAATCATTGTGTTACGGATAGGTAGATTTTCAAAAAATAAGTGACTTAAATAAACTTTCTGTTGGCTGGTTTATTAATCTTTAAAGTTAAACCCTAACTTGGGAATGGTTTAAAGACCTTTAAAAATAAATGACATTATAATATGGAAAAAATATGACAATGTATTTTGGAAGTCCAAAATTATCCAGGCAAACAATTTATTAGTAGCAGCTGTATTTTTGATTCTAGAAAGTCATGCTAGATATGATGTCTTCATCAGTCTATCCCAAGATGATTTATACCCACGCTGTTATACTGATAAGAAAATAGAGGCAGAGGAGATTCAGTTACTTGGATGGTAGCGGTATGCTACTTACACTAGCTAAATGGCTTGTGTGCTTTATTTATCCTTAGTTTCCTCGTGAGTCAAATGTGATAACAGTGGTCTTGTTCCTGGAAGAATTGAATGAGGCTATGTTGGCCTGTAGCATGTGCTCAGAAAATAATGGCTCACTGGTCTATCTTGTCATAGTTAGAAGTAGCTTTTACTAGAACATGTCCCTCATTCCATGTGTTTATTAGAATTTAACACAGACACTGGCATCTTCTTAGTTTAGCAAAGAGGTCTTGCTTTCACTTGCAGTCGATACAAACATGGTATATGCTAATGGCTAACACCTAGCACATTGACAGAAGTTAGATGCAAGCTGGATAGGAACAGCCAAATTGGTGTAAAACAACATTTTTCAAAGCGTGACCTGTAGACAACCTCCTCAGAATCTTCTGGAGTACTAGCTAAACAGGCACTTTCCTGGGCCCCACCCCAAACTTTATCAGGCGTGACTAAATAGCTTTTGGAGCCCTGGTAGTGCAGTGGTTGAGAGCTATGGTTACTAACCAAAAAGGTAAGCAGTTTGAATCCACCAGCCACTCCTTGGAAATCTTATGGTCAGTTCTACTCTGTCCAGTAGGCCACTATCAGTCAGAATCAACTCAGTGGCAATGGATTTGGTTTTGGTAAATGGCTTTTTGAAAATCAGCTCCTGGAATCTGCACTTTAAAAAGGACTCCAGGTGATTCTTTATGCTTTAAAGCTTGAGAATTCCTGGCTCCTGTGGTCTCTGAAATGCCTCAGTTCATAGGGACAACCAGTTTATTGAGAGTTTCTCATAGAAATGACAAAGTGTGCTATGGGAAATATGAAAATTATGCAGATGACCTTCCAGGCACACACCCAGCTAATCTTCCAGTCTGAGATCAAGACAATGCTGTGTGCACCAGATGCAAATGGTGTTCTGAGTGGAGGAGGTAGATGAGCAGGAGGGACATGCTTCTTTATTTCTGCTTATTAGAGAGTATGAAGAATTCCTAGGTAAGGTGGAAGAAATACGTCTTCCGAAATTATTTCTAGAAGTGAAGCACAACATTTTCTAAACCTCAAAAAAAAAACCTGTTGCCGTCGAGTCAATTCTGACTCATAGCATCTAAACCTAGTTCCACGAAAGAAAGGACCTCAGACCAAGTATATTTGGGCAAAACCTTGACTAAACAAACTTAACCAGGTTTCTCGAATGCATGGTGTCACCGAGCCTTGGAGAAGTGGAATATAGCATGCAGTGGTCCCCAAGCCATTTGACATAGAAGGCATGTGCATGGTGTGTGTAATACCTATTAACACCTGGCAGTAGTACCTTCTCGTGAGTATAATTTGGGAAATGCTAGCTTGCAGGTCGACAAGTGGCAGGGCAGAGCAAAAACAGGGACTCTGTTAATCTCCCGAGTTGTATATACACCAGCAAAAGTCTCATTCCCTTTGAGAGTAAATGTAGACATTTTTGTGAAGTTATACACACCAGGATCCATATAGCCGAGGAATAATGAAGCAGGAGGAATTTTGTATTACTCTTAGGAGACTTGTTAGGGCATGACTTCCTACCATTGGTCTTTTCTTGGGTCATTGTAGTTGCAGAATTAAATGTTGCTTTTATGTGCATTTGAGTTGTCTCCCAACAGCTGGTGACCCCATGCACAACTGAACAATGTGCTGCCTAATCCTGTGTCACGCCCATGTTGTGGATCAGACTGTTGTGATCAATGAGGTGTGTTGACCAGGGATCAAACCCAGTTCTCCTGCATAGAAGATGAGAATTCTTCCACGGAACCACCAATGCCCTCTAGTTCCCTTTAGGAGGCTCATTGGTATGTGACTTCTACCATTGGTCTTTTCTTGGGTCAGTGTAATTGCCAAATTAAATCAAGATATTTAATTGGAACATGTCATCATGAACCTCTACTATGAGGCAATATTTTAACTTGATGTTTGTAGAATTTTTAAAATACCGTATTACAAAATTGCCTAATACTGGGATGTGAGTGAGCATCATTTTATTTTTGATAACAATTTCCATATATCACTGAGAATCTTAGTTTTATTGAAGCAGAATGTTATTATGGCAAATATTGAGGCTTCAGAAAATGTCAGAGGCATAGTGTCTGAATTTGGTTTGCTTTACATTTGCAGTGAAAACTTCAGTTTAGACCTGAGCAGTAGACAGTTTGGCATCTCACTCTCCGTGTGCCCCAAAGCAACACTTTTAAGTGTCTGCATGGGTCTTCTCTCATATCATAGGGGTGGTTATATATATTTTTGTCACTTTAACAGTAGGTAAAGCTGCTGTTAATCCAGTTTCTTAATGTTATACCACAGGGCCTCATGCCCTTGATTAATAAAGTTGTAGTGGTGGTCAAGAGTAATAATGAGCAGAGAATTCAAGAAGGCTATACTACAATCTTCAGAACTATGTATTATTCTAAATCAGTTGTGTACAAAACTACAGGAATGCTGAGGTTATAAAAACATGAACACAGAATGTGGGGGTCCCCCACACGTACAACATGACTGCATCATTAATGTGTATCAGTAAAGGTCCAATCATGAGACAGAGACCACACAGTAATTTGAACAAAAATTTAATTAAAAAAATTATTAAATAGAGGATTAATCATAAAGGGATAAAACGAACTCTTAAACAGTATCTTAGTAGGCTGAGGGAGAGTGCCCAAGAAAGGAACAAACTTGGAAAGAGGGGTCCCCTCCCCAAGGCTGGGATTCAGACCTCATTGGAGAAGGCATAGTTGTAGCCCAATACATAGCAGAGTAGTTTGCTGAGTTGTCCAGGCTGGTCCACAGTGGCCAGGCAATCAGGAACCCCTCTCCCACTTCAGATTATAGGTGGGTTGAGACTGGCAGCAGGGAACAGGTTCAGGTGGCTTCAGTCTGGTGGATGGGCGTATGAAGGGATTTGGGCGATGGGAACATGCTTGTGAGGTCTGGGGTGTCGAGTGTCCACATTGGGAGGGTTCTGGTGAGGTGTTCACTGGGTCAGGTTAGGGCTGCACGCTCACTGGCATATGCATCTGGGGTGGAGCACCACTGTATGTCCCCTTTCTAGGCCCTGTTTATAGCTGAGAGGTAGGAGCAAGAATAAAAAAAGACAGGCTCACCGGGACCAGAGGGAAAAAAAAGCAACTTTCTCCTGCAGTGTCCTTCCAGCATCCTCTTCTGACAAAGCTTACCATCAGGTTTATTGCACAGGAAGAATGCTTACCAAGCTCAACTACATTATCTAAGAGCAGACAATGAAGGGTAGATTTGGAAGTGGAAGACAATAGATTGATAGCTGGCACATCCTGATATATTCTCCCCCTTTCCTGTAAGTCATCACAGACAGTTTTTTAGTGCTTTGGGAATCATAAAACAAACCCTAAAACCTCCACTGGCTTATTTTGGTTTTAATATCTCCCATCCTTAGAAATTAGACTAAGCTCACAGATTTCTAGACTTGAATATGCTTCAATAATCATATAGGAAAAGATTACATAAGTGGTCGTTCTGGCAAAGAAAAGATCTTAGTGCTAACCTAAGTACCCGATAGTTCAAATAATCTGTATTATGCTGTTTACTGAGATTGTTGTACTAGAACATTTCACAGACTACTTTATGGTCAGCTGGGAGAAAAAGATAACATCATTAGGGTCGCTTTTAGCGGATGATGGGGACTCTGGATGATCAATTTGTTTGTCTAGACACATTAAGGTATTTAAGTCTGTTAAGCAACATTTGTGTTGTAAACCCATTAACTATCCTTGGCAATGTGGTAAAATTACTAGAAACAGAATTAATTGAGCAATAAATTCCAGATTCTAGCCTTTGTTTTCCGATCAGAACATTTTGTGTTTTCCTTCAGTTTTGTGAGTGCAGTAGTAGAAGAAAATATGACATAGGTCAAAGTATTTTTTATTGCCAGTTCTAAGCACTTTTATTTCAGTGTAGAGCTGACATCATCCCCAAACTGATTTATTCATTCAGAAGAGAACACTAATCTTCTCTATCCTCAGAAATTAAAAAAAATTTATGTGGAGTCAATTTTTGTAACTTAAATTTATAATTTTGCAAGTTAGCTACCTTATGAATAGCTTCTACCAAAGTAATGCTCATCTGCCGTGGGGCAGCCCTGTCACAGTAAGAATATCCAAAAACTGAAAGTAAATAGAGTTAGTAGCATTCATTTCTACCTTCAGAAATGATCATACAACAAAGATTTGCATACTCAACACTCTAATATAAACATTAATACAAATAAAGGAATGATTCCTACTTAAAAAAGAAAGTCTAATTGTTGGCGAGGTCAAGATTGAGAAACATATACAACATCCATAAAGAGTTAGTCCTGTACCTGAGACCAGAAGAACTAGTTGGTGCCCGGCTACCACCAATGACTGCGCTGACAGGAAACACATCAGAGAGTCCCTGACTGAGCAGGAGAAAAGTAGGTTGCAGAACTAAAATTCTAGTAAAAAGACCAGACTTAGTGGTTTGACTAAGACTGGAGGGATACCAGAAGACATGGCCCCTGGACTCTCTGTTGGCCCAGAGCTGAAACCATTCCTGAGGCCAACTCTTCAGACAAAGATTAGACTGGACTATGGGACATGAAGTGATACTTGTGAGGACTGTGCTTCCTAGCTCAAGTAGATACATGAGACTAAATGGGCAGCTCCTGTCTGGAGGCGAGATGAGAAAGCAGACGGTCAGGAGCTGGTTGAATGGACACAGGAAATCTGGGGTGGAAAGGAGGAGTGTGCTGTCACAGTACAGGGAGAGCAACTAGGGTCACATAGCAGTGTGTGTATAAATTTTTGTATGAGAAACTGACTTGGATTGTGAACTTCCACTTAAAGCACAATTAAAAAAAAAGATGAAAAAAAAAAGTGCTGTAGGTCAGTGTTCTCCTTTTATAGACCTATTCAAGTTTAAGTGTAGGGAGGGCTGTAACAGATAAGTCGTATTTATATGCATTGTTTTTCTTTTTTGTTGGAGCAAGAGGCATCTTTTCTGAGTTACAGAACAAATACTTCCTGGCAGCTGCTGCATGTGTAACGTTGCCACTGTCAGTGTTGGCTCTTCACAGTTCTGAGACCCTCAGTAGTGGCTCCTCCTGGTACCTGTCCTGGTTATCGGAATACTTGCTTTAATCCTAACTTGGAAGGATGGCTCTGTGACATATCAGGATAAAAGTGAAGATAATTTTGGAAGGACTACAACTCAGGTTGTAAGCTAATATAGGTAGGAGACTTTTAATTTTAGGTTTCACTGATAGAATTAGTAAAACATTCCTCATCTGGCTGTAAACTAGCTAAAATACAATTATAAAGGAAGTAAACACTAAAAGTATGTGAAGATTCTTTCAGCATTTATCAGGGCACTCTGCTGTACTAGCTGTGGGAATACAAGGAGGAATCATGTGGCTTTTGCCTTCTAGAAACTTGTAATTACTAAAGGAAGACAAGACACACATACAAGTAATATTAAATAGATAACACATTGCTAAATAGATATAAGAAAGTCCTTTCACTGAAGAAGTACATAAGCTTGTGGTTGCTAAGAATGAAAACCAGTTGCCGTCGAGTCGACTCAGACTTATGGCGACACCATGAGTGTCAGAGTAGAACCGTGCTCCATAGGGTTTTAAATGGCTGAGTTTTGGGATGAGGCTCACCAAACTTTTCTTCTGAGGTGGCTCTGGGTGGACTCAAACCTCCAACCTGTTGGTTAGCAGTTGAGCATGTTAACTCTGCACCACCCAGGGATTCCATTGATAAGAATAATGTTGTTGTGTGCTACTGAGTCTATCCTGACTCATAGAGACCTCATAGGACAGAATAGAACTACCCGTAGAGTTTTTTAGGCTGTAATTTTTATGGGAGCAGATCACCAGGTCTTTTCTCCCATGGAACCACTGGTGAGTTCACACTGTCGATCTTTTGATTAGCAGCCGAACACTTAACCATTGTGCCACCAGGGCTTCGTATTGATCAGAATACCCCCTAGAGTTTGTTGTTTCACATATGGTTCTAACAAACTTATTTACCTAGTTTCCAAGCGCATGGTGTTAGAAATAGCAGGTGAAGATAAGTGCTTCTGGAGCCAGTGTAAGTGAATTAGAGTGAAAAATGATAGTTGACTACAAGACAGGACTCAGAATGTACTATAAAGCAGATAAGAATTAGAGAACCCTGGCAGTCTACAGACGACATAGAGAAACTGACCCTTTATGATGCATTGTGTCCTGAGGGCCCTTCTGTGTTATAATCTGGTATAATAGTGGACATTTACAGTGATGATACAGAGGTTTAAGAAAGACTTACATATTTTCTGCCTCACTGCCTTAATAGCACATAATCTAGTTAAAACAAAATCCTTGGCATTTCCTTAAAATGCCATTGAAGATATATTTTATAAAAATAGCAAATTAAAATAAGCTATTTGTCTTTAAACCAAACTATCAGTGACTCTAAAATTATCGGCTGTTCATTTGCACAGGATTTCAGATAGCAGATGTTTTATTACATTAAATTTTTTTTCTGAAGGAGAAAAGATAACTGGAATGCACAGTTTATATCTGTGGTTGTCAAAACACAATGTGATAGATAGTCTTCAGCAGTTGTGGCTATTTACTGGTATATTCTAGATCATGATTTATAGCTATGTCATGTTTTGGCTTATAAGAAGTCATTTTAAAGCCAAGTTCACCAGTTTTTCCCTTCTAGAGAAGCACCTGTTACAACAGTGCCCCAGTACTGATGCGGGAAAAGGAAACTGCAGGAGTCAGGATTAAAGCCTAGCTCCAAACAAACTGGAGTCCAGGTCCAGCTGAATCCTTAGTCAAGGAACAAAGGGGCAAGAGCAGTGCGGTGGCTGGGAGCATTGAGCATGGTCCATCGCCCTCTTTGCAGCAGTTGGCCCCAGTGTAGCTGCCACTTTAAGCCAGAGCCTCAGTGTATGCCTTGTAAGTGGTTCTTTCATTCAAGACTGGTTAAAAATACAGCATAGGTGGGAGTCACAGCTTGAGACCCTAAGTACAAGAATTCTCATTTTCTTAGATAACCCACTCCCACCCCTCAGATAAACCCAACTCTAAAATGTATACTAGAAAAACCAATAACAGCACATCTGTGTTGACTTTTTTCTCATTTCAAAAAATAATTCACGGTTAATTCACCACAGTGTATCATTTGAGATATTTTTTAAATATCTTGATAGCTGTCCATGCTTGAACTGCATAATACTCGTCACAAAGTACGTGTTTCCTTAACTAAAACATTACGTTTTTAGATGAATTGAGTGTGTCTGATTTCTCAGACTTTTTCAGGGGAGGCAAGAGACCAAGGATGACGGAGGTATAAGCTGCTGAGCCATGAGATTACCACCTAGCGGTGAAAGGTTGCTGTGCTTTGTGGTTTGTGGCACATTTTCTGATAGAAAATCCCACAGGAGATGACAGGCTCTCTGTTACAGGGGTGGCCATCTAACATTCTTTCAGACCCTAACATGGGATTCCACAGTAACAAAACATTCTCTCTCTGCCCTTCTGTTACCAGGGCTAGAGTTTAGGGAGATTTTGTTGTTGCCCCTAGCATGAAGGAAAGAAATAGAAATCCTGACTTGTGATTACCCTTTATAGAGCAAATACGGGCAATATTTACTTTTTTCACTTAAGAGTTGCATCTTTTAAAGCAGCAGGATAAGGGATTAAGTGAATTTCTTCAAACAGCACTGAGCTGTATTTCCCAAGTGTGGTTTGTTGAATTCAGTAGTATAACTTTTAATGTTTTCTTTCTTTCTGAGTTTATATACATTGGGACAAAAGTAATAAGGAGGTTGGGGGAAGTGAAGAGGCCTATTTCCTTAAAATACATACCAAAAAAAACCAAACAAACCAACCTGTTACTGTCCAGTTGATTGTGACTCATAGCGACCCTATAGGACAGAGTAGAACTGCTCCGTAAGGTTTCCAAGGAGCTGCTGGTGGATTCGAACTGCAAACCTTTTGGTTAGCAGCTGAGCTCTTAACTACTGCGCCAACAAGTCTTAGTTGAGTTTTTCTCATTTCAAAAAAAGAATGATAATTAAACAAATAAATAAAAATGAGGAAATTACTTAAAGTATATCATTAATCAGAAGTAGTCAGTATTGTGGGCATCCTTATAGTCTCCTTTTGTGCACATAAATTTTCATTACTAAAATGGGATCCTATTCTTTCTGTTTTGTATGCTTTCGCTAACAGCTATCATTTACTATTCTTTTAGCAGCATCATTTTAATGGCTATATGACACCTCATACCATTTGTCAGTGTAGGCTTGTGTGTTGCTATGATGCTGAACATGTTTCAGCGGAGCTTCCGGACTAAGATGCACTAGGAAGAAAGGCCTGGTGATCAACTTCTAAAAATCAGCCACTGAAAACCCTATGGATCACAACAGTCAGATCTGCAATGATCACGGGGATGGCATAGGATAGGGCAGTGTTTCGTTCCATTGTGCGTGGGGTCGTCATAAGTCAGGGGTGGACTCGACAGCAACTAACACCAACGTATTATTCCATTGTATTGATGTGTTGTTATTTAGTCAATGACTTAGACTTTTATACTGATGATAATAATGAGAAGTTAGACACCATGTTTTGAGGAGCATACTCAAAATTTTCTTGAGAACAAAAAACCTGTGTGCTAGATGTTATGCCATAGATGTTATGTCATGTGGGGGAGGTGAGGAGAGACACAGTTCCTGTGCTGATGGAGTGTCTGTTCTGATGGGAGTACCAAGCACTGAGCAGGTAAATGTAGCCAAGGCTGTTACAGTTGGAGATAAATGTTGTGAAAAAAATGTGGTGAGACGGACCTGCAGCTGGGGTATGTACGGACATGTGCGTGCATGTCTCTTTTAGATAAGGAAGTCAGAAAGGGGATTCTTTCTTTGAAGTGAGACTGGGCCAGCCACCACCACACACTTGAAGTAGAGCATATGAGGCAGAGGGAGTGGGAAGTACATAGGCCCTGAGACAGGGAAGGGCTTTGCTTGTTCTTGTGATGGCAAGATCTTTGAGCATCTCGGACAGTTCTTACTCCTTTTTGAAAATCAGTTGTAGATTTAGTGTGTGCTTTTAAAATGTTAGAGTTTTTATTGCAGTTGCATTTATAGGGTATTTTGAGGGGGGTGTTGGAAATATTCATATTATAGTTTTCTCTATAATGAAAATATGAAAACTCTCGCTCTATTCAATTCTTTATGTTATGTCTTTCAGGAGTTAAAAAAATAGATTTTACACGTTTTGTTGTAACTCTTTTTAGACATTTAAAAGTATTATGAGAGATTTTTAGTAAGAGATTTTAGTATATTATATAATGAATTAATGACTTCCTTACTGAAGTCATTAGTTCTAATATTTTTGAAATTGATTCGCTTGGCTTTTCCATGTAGATAGCGAAGTTTCTAGTAAAGATAATTAAAATTTTTTTCTCCTCTGTTTCTTCCATTTGATCATTTATAATAAGGGTTAGGGAAGGAAGGAGAGAACTCCTGGGTTAGGGCTTTACCATGGTGTTAAGAATACTTTCATGGAGGTTCTTGAAGGTATTGTGAAAGTGAGACTTCTGGTCTGATCAACAGTCAAAGAACAATATTCAAAGGTAGGGGTTGAAGGGATGGGCCAAGGAGTTGTGATCAGTGGAAATAAAAAGAAAAATAGAGGAAAACTTGTGAAATCGTAAAGTAAATAAGGGCCTGAGTGGTCATTTCACACATTTCACTTAAAGAATCAGTATTTTTTTAAAGAGAGGCTTTTAAAGAGTGTAATGCCATATAATATTACATTCTTTCACACTCAGTACTCTTGTGAACAAAAATCTGATATAAACGCTCTAGTTTGTACAAATATCTGACCTGTGGTGTATTGAACTGGAATTGTACAAACCCTGTCCATGGTACACTGAACTAGAAATTGATCGAAGCAGGGTTCGTTAGGTTAGCAGTTGATGTTGAGACACCAGTTGTTTTGCTGTTAGTCTTTTCTTGGCCAGGGGTGGTCTGCTTCTATATGTTCACTCTATTCATGTTTAAAATTGAACATTCTGCGTTGGTTCCCCATCTCAGTAATTGCTTTGCTTTGCTTTTGCAAAAAAGCAAAAAAATTGCTTTGTCTTTGCAAAGAAAATAGGCTGTTTGAAAAACTATCAATTTAATTTACTTGAAGTCTGTAATTCTATACTGCTAAATACTCTTGAAGGAGCCCTGGTGGTGCAATGGTTAAGCCCTTGGCTGCTAACTGAAAGGTCAGTGGTTTGAACCTACCAGCCGTTCTATGGGAGAAAGACCTGGCGATCTGCTCCTGTAAAGATTATAGCTTAGGAAGCCCTATGGGGCAATTCTACTCTGTCGTATAGTGTCGCTATAAGAATCGACTCGAGAGCAGTGGTTTGGTTCTTTAAAGATGGACTGTTGCATTTTTTAATAGTTAAAGGTAGTTTGAAGCGTAATGTTTTCTGGACTAGTTTATGTCAAACACATTTATGTCATCAGAGTAATGGTGTCTCCTCTGGTTACCGAAGGGTGTGTTTCAAAATGCATTTTGTCTGGTCCAAGGTTGCAGTTTGATTGGCAGACACCAAATCTGCCTTTTGTTGTGAGGTTCTATCCTTTTTAGTATTCAGCACAAGAAAGCAAATGTGGTGTGTGGGAATTGGTCTGTTTACCAGTGGACTTAGCCATTTGATTTAGTTCCCTAAAGGCCTCGAACTAACTGCAAAACGTTCTTTCTTTACTATTGATGACTTGGAGAAATAATTATGTGCATATAAATCAAAGTCGTGTTAATGGTATGTAAATGACACAGTTAAGATAAAAATATGCTTATTTCTGTGGCTTAACTCCTTTAGTTCATCATTGCTGATACTATGGCTTCAATTCGGAACAAACATTTTAGACTGTGGTTTATAATTAGATTGAGTTTGTTTTTTTTTGTTTCTTTCCCCATTTTAAAATTTACTCTGGAATTGAAAAACTTCCAAGATAGACTAATGTTTTTGTAAAAATTCTTTCTTCCTGTCTTGCTATGCTTAGAATAATTAAATAGCAATGAAATAAATATGTGGATAAAGCTGGTAAATCACAATGCACTTGGTAATGGCATCCTGTGTAGTCTTTCTCCAGATTGTGTTTGAAAAGCTTTCGCTAATCTGGCAGCTAATATTAATTGGTGTGCTGGTATAGCTCCCAGTGTACTTGACTTCACCCAGTTTGGGTCAAACTGAAGAAGTTGTTCAGGTTGGTGAGAGACAAACAAAATGACCCAAGGAAGACTGGAGTATTTGAAAGAAGAACCAAGAACAGAAGGTTAAAGAATTTATAATTGTGTGCGTCTCTGAAAATCACTCTACTTCATCCCGTTTCTGATTTCCCTAGCTTTTCTTTCTGTGGTCTAAAATCTGAAAGTTAGACTTCATTATTTCATACCTAATTCCTAGCTCTTCAAGTTTCATAGTAATTTGATATAGTAAGGCTGTGATGTTAATTAAAATAAGGACGTCAAACTCTGAACCTCATAGTTTACAAATTGGTCATTTGTATACACTTTCACCCCATTGGCACACTATTCATAGAATTTATCTTATTTTATTATGTCTTCTTTTGGTCAGCATAGCATAAACAGTGTTTAAGAAGTCACTCAAACAGGGGATAGGGAGTTGTGCATATGTATATACACTGTGGGTTCACACATATTACACTCTGAACTAAAAGTAGTTTGTGCCTTTCCCCTTTGCTTTCTGATTTTGTGCACATCTATTTCCTTATATACCTGATCATAGTTCTTATCCCTAAATCCTTTAGTGTTCAGACTCAATGCCTAGGAAAAGTTATAAGGATGGGTTCTTGGGAGAGCTTGGCTGTACAGAAGGCTTGGTTTGTATGTCTGTGAATTTTCAAGTGGTGGACCATTTAAGCAGAAATAGTCATGCATTGCAGAATGTTTAAGAGCTATCTTAAAACAAATTTCAAACCTGAATGGTGTTCCTTTGAAAAATGAATGGAGCTATGAGTACTAGATTTAGGCATTTTTTAAGAGCTTCATATGGATTAAGTTGGATGTTTTATTAATAAGAACAGCTAGTTTGGTCTTCATATACCTTGATATTTTTAATTCCTGTGTTTTCAGTTCATTCCTATACAGAGTCCTTATTTTCAGCAATTAAACTTCATCTTCTGTTTAGATGTCCTAAGTTTAGCCTGCCTTCTAAGTTCAGCCCATTTTTCATATTAATTTTTTGGGAGAAGGAGGAGTTAGGAGCATTTTCTTGGGTTGTAAGAACGCTAATAAAATCCTATTTGAGGAAAAACTCACCCATTCGGAAATTGATCTGTTATTTATTTATTTATTTATTTTTATTTCACACTTTTTTCACTGCAGATTTTGATACAGGGACCTATGTTTCTCTCTTCAAAAAACCTGCCCAATACTTGATTCCTTATTCTCATGTGAACACGTAGCATTTCTTATGTTTCTTTCCTTCAGCACTCCACTTTTAACCATAGTTTAACTAAGAAAATGGATTAGCGCAATTTGTATTTCATTTTCTGTGAACTACTTATTTCATGTCCATGATTAGTGCTGTGTTTGCTGAGGAAATTATCCCTGGGTCTCTCAGCATTGCAGATACTTCTCCATGCATATTTTTGCCTTTCTAAATTATGTTTTCTGTTGTGTTGCTTTATACACAAGTTTTAAAGTTTTGTGTAGTCCGATTGTCAGTGTTTCCCTTTGTGACTTGAAAGCTTTTGTTGAATGTAGACATTCTTCTGTAGACATTTGTAGGTGTACATTAATTTCTTGGAGAATATTTCTGGAATTATTTTGTCCTATTGCTGTGGGAGGGGAAAGGATGGGGTCCCCATGAGTCAGAATGGACGGGAGGGCAACTGACAACAGTAGGTTTGGGGGCTAGATGTTCTGGTTTGGGATGTGATGTTTACAGTAAATGGCTGAGCTTTTTCTATTCCTTAGAAGATATTCCCTGCAAGATCCTTTTCCTTTTCAGTGCTTTCCAAAGCAAGGTAAAGTGGATGAGGCAATTAAGTAGGAGCTCTTGCTACTAATGACTTAGGAGTAAATGAACCAATTAGAGACTAACCCTTCCTAGAAATGTGCTGGCCCTTGGGGAGACAGGCTAGTAAAGCTGTAAGCCTTCATTTCTGACAGATAAAAAAGGGGCTATAGAAACATTAAGCCCTGATATCCTCTGGGCTGCCACAGTTCGCATTCTGCATCCTTCTAGTCTGAATGATGCTCTGATACTGAAATGTACTCTTCTGGAGACATACGCTTTACCCCCTCATCCTCTTGCTTCCCACGGATGGCCAGTGCAGCCAAGCTGAGAGCTAAGAGAAACCATTACCATTGTATGTGCCATTTGACATTTCCCATCGCTGAGGGCATGTGGACTATGAGCATCTTCTACCCTGAACCAAGGTGAGAAATAAGAGGGTGAGTGCTTCCAACTTTGCACTCAGCATCCCGACAAGAGCCAAGGTGTCTGAGTGTTGACAGCAAGGTTTAGTGAAAAGGAACCAATGAATGTTTCTACTGCTGAAGTAGGCTTTTCCTCAATCCTGGTAACTAGTTCAGGACTGATACCTGGGGAGGACCAGTCCACTTAAGCCTGAATGAAGACAAATGACAAAGTGGAGCCCTGTGACCTCCGGGAGGCCAGATTTATTGCATAAGACTCACTTGAAATCTGAACTCAAATCATGGAAACTTCTTTCTCTTTGTTGGTTTTAATAATTTATTTTATTTTTTGTTGTGAAGAATATACACAGCAGAACATACACCAATTCAACAATTTCTACATGTACAATTCAGTAACATTGATTACATTCTTCAAGTTGCACAGCCATTCTCACCCTCCTTTTGCAAATTGTTCCTCACCTATACCAGAAGATTTCTTACAGGTCTTGCCATAGCCCAGTCTGCCTAAGAACACTGGGGATGAAGCTGTAGTTTGAGATAGTCGAGTTAATTGACTCATTGCAGTGAGGGAGACCACATACCAGAGGAGCTCCTCACCCAACAAAGGAAAAGAGTTATGATAGGATTTTGGAGACGGATAGACTTTCGCTGAAGTTTAAAGGAAGCAAGGTTTTGATAGACTCAAAACAAAGCTGACCAAACCAAAAACCAAACCTGCTGCTGTCAAGTCAATTCCAACTCATAGTGACCCAATAGGAGAGAGTAGAACTGCCCCATAGAGTTTCCAAAGAGTGGCGGGTGGATTCTAACCGCCAGCCTTTTGGTTAGCAGCCATTGTTCTTAACCACTGTGCCACCAGGGCTCCAAGCAAAGCAGGGCCATGTGTAAATGGGTGCACATCAGGTCTAACTGCAAAGGAGACCAGAGCCCTGTTTCGTTGGAAATTACAGTTAAGAGCAATGTGGAATGTTGTGTCCAGAAACCTCTTTGCTGAAGTGCCGCACCTGGGTTATAAACCGAGGTTGCCTTTCTGTGTGAGAGTGACTTAGATCCTTTACTAATATAATTGTAAATGGCAAAATTTCCAATAGTCCATGATTTTAGAGAGCAAAATTTCTCAGTGAGTAAGAAAACAGTGAATCGACTCAATGGCAATGGGCTTGATTTCTGGTTTTTAAGAAAACAGTAGACACTCAAAGAAAGGAGTTGTTATGATACTTTATAGTAGCAGCATGCCCTTGGGAAAAATAGAGTTTCCTTTTAACTCTTCAGCTGGCTTTAACCATGTCTGTTATTTCAGCCTGATGAATGACTGGGCAGATTTTTACTTTTTTTGTCTGAGTTAATATTTACTTTCTCAGTCTCTTAATAGCACACTCTCATTTTCACAGGAGGACATTTATACAATCTAATAAGGCGCCCTGGTGGTGTAACGACTAAGCGTTCGGCTGCTAACCGAAAGGTTGGCTGATTGAAACCACCCAGCAGCTCTGCAGGAGAAAGACCTGGCCATCTGCTCCCATAAAGAATACAGCATAGAAAACCCTATGGGGCAGTTCTGCTCTGTCACATGGGGTCACTATGAGTTGAAATCGACTTACTAGAACCTAACAACAACAACAGTCTTTCAGTAAGGAGCCTTGGTGTTACAATGGTTAAGAACAGGATAAAGAGCTTGAAATGTCAGTGGTTCAAACCCAGCAGCAGCTCTGTGAGAGAAAGACCTCGTGATCTGCTCCCCTAAACGTTACCCGTTGCCATCCAATCGATTCTGACTCATGCCGACCTTATAGGAAACCCCACAGGGTTTCCAAGGCTGTAATGTTTACCAAAGGAACCCTGGAGCTGTAGTGGTTAAGTGCTTGGCTGCTAAACGGAAGGTCGGCGGTTCGAACCCACCCACTCCATAGGAGAAAGATGTGGCAGTCTGCTTGCATAAAAATTACAGCCTTGGAAACCCTATGGGGCAATTCTACTCTGTCCTACAGGGGTCACTATGAGTTGGAATCAACTCGACAACACCTAACAACAGGAAGTCTTTGAGTACTGTTTATGTCAGGGATGCTCTTTCTTCTCTCCAGTTGCCCCATTTAAGTACTGCACAAGTACCTTTCCAGCTTTTTAAACTGGTGGTTGGACCTTGGGAGGTGTCTGGTGAGGGTACGCAATCACATTTCATGCTGTTTTGCCTCATTCTTGGAGTGAGGTGGATTTTTGTGAGTGACAAAAGATGTTCCTTGTCTTAGTCATCTAGTGCTCCTATACAGAAATACCAAAGTGGATGGCTTTAACAAAGAGAAGTTTATTCTCTCACAGTATAGTAGGCTATAACACCAAATTCAGGACGTCAGCTCCAGGGGAACACTTCTTCTGTTGGCTCTGGAGGAAGTTCTGTGTCATCAATCTTCCCTTGGTCTGGGAGCTTCTCTGCACAGGAACCTCAGATCCAAAGGATGCGCTCTGCTCCTGGCACTGCTTTCTTGGTGGAATGAGGTTCCCATGTGTCTCTGATCGCTTCTGTCTTCTATATCTCAAAAGAGATTGGCTTAAGACACTATCTAGTCTTGTAGACCTCATCAGTATAACTGCTACTAATCCATTTTATTACATGATAGTGATAGAGTTTACAACACATAAGGAAATCAACATCAGATTACAAAATGGTACACAGTCATACAATACTGGGAATCATGACCTAGCCAAGTTGACAGATATTTTGGGGGGACACAATTCAATCCGTGACATTCCTGAAGATGCCCCTTCCTGCTAATGGCAAATTTCCTGGAAAATAGTTACTGTTAGGTTTGAATTGACTGCCTTGTCCCCTGCCTCAGGTGCATAATTCAATGTGTTATGCATTGCACTAGGCACTTAGATTAATTACTAAGATGAATATATTGTGGTTTTGTCTTTGAGGAACCCACGATCTATTGGGGGGATGGATATGGGAGCAAATCATTGTACTGTAGTGAGTGTTAGAGTCAAGGTAAATAAACTGTTGGGGACACAAAGCTGGTGATGACTAACTGCCCGTTCCCAACTTTCATTTGAACTTGAATAAGGAAGTCTTCAGTCATCTGGAATGTGTCAGGGTTCAAAGATGAGAGTCAGACTGTCAGCTTGCAGAGGAAAAGCATCGTCCAGAAAGTTGTTTAACTGATAAATAACAGCTGGGAGGCCTACAATGCCCAAGAACATATATGCACAGGTCATGATATTTTACACAGCTGCCAAATGGCATAAAGCACATTGCTTACACTTTCAGCTTTTTTTTTTTTTTTCTGGGGCGTGGGGTAGGGAGACGCCTTATAAAACCCTCCTGAGATACAGGGAGGTTAGATACCTTGTCTTAAATCACTCAGCTGGTAGGTGGAGGAGTCAAGATCTGACTCCAGAGTTTGAGCTTTTCCTGGTGCCTGAAGTTTTTCTTTTTTCCGGAATGGCTCCCCCAGTGAATATTTAGTGCTGCAAAAGGGTCTAGAATAATGATTTCCAAACAGTCCTGCATACCCTTAGGGAATTCATTCTTTACACAAATATTTATCAAGGCCACTATGTACCTGGCATTTTCTAGGCATTGGGGATTTAGCTGTGAGAAACACAAAGACCTTGTTCTCATGGAACCTGCTTTCTAGTGTGGAGGGGGGACTTCTTGGGGCTGGGAGGATGGGGGCCACAAGCCGAGCTCAGCATGAGCCCCCACCTCCACTTCAGCCAGAGCAGTTTCACTTTCATCTGTTTTCCAGGGTGGGCTTTTAGATAAGCTCTCTTTTGAGCAAGGGTGGGATGCGCAGAAGAACTTTGAAAAATACTTTATAGAAAAGAACCAAAAAAATAAAATACGAAGCTAGTGATACTTTATTACCCCTTACTTAATTCTCTTGTAATGGAGAGAGCTCTGAAAATAGTCATCGCCATCCTGTCTCAAGCACCAAACTCACAACATTCATAAAAACATTTACACCTCAAAATTGGAAGATAACCTTATCCATAAAAGTTGAGCCATATCTTTATCACATTAGTGGGTCCCACATACTCAGATCATAAATATTAAAATTCTTTATAAAGTCTTGCAAGCAAAATTTCCCAGTGTTGAGAAATATTAACTAGAACAGATATAAGAATATCTGTCCTTATTCACTGGCCTCTAGCTGAACATCCTTTCCATGTAAATCGACTAACTTATAAATTTATTGCTTATATCTTTGTATCTATAAATCATTTTGATTGACTCAGGCATCATCAGTCCTTTCTAAAAAAATCTCTTGACTGCTTAATCTTCCCACTTCCCTTTGAAATTTGCTGTTAGCATTTTAATGTTCCTTATTAGCACATCTGCCGTACTCCCTGGCTTTTCAGCCATCTCCCTAATGAATGCTAAGTTGTCACTTGCACGTGTAAAAACTGTATTTAGAAGTTGACTGTAAAAATTAACCCATACACGTTGCTGTCAAGTCAATTCTGACTCATAGTGACCCTATAAGACATAGTAGAACTGCCCCATAGGGTTTCCAAGAAGTGCCTGGTGGATTCGAACTGCTGACCTTTTGGTTACCAGCTGAGCTCTTAACTACTTCCTCACCAGGGCTCCCTGTAAACACTGGAACATAAAAATTCAAAGTCCATATGATCCTTCCTAAGCAGAGCTTTGAATCAGTTCATTCCAGTTCAATCCCCTGCTGAGAATTTGCATTTCCACCCCCAGATATACTCTATATATACATAAGAATCACCTGGGGACCTTGTTAAAATGTAGATCCTAGGAGCCCTGGTGGCACAGTGGTTAAGCGTTCATCTGCTAACCAAAAGGTTGGCAGTTCAGATCCATCTTGGAAACCCTATGGAGCAGTTCTGCTCTGTCCTTCAGGTTTGCTTTGAGTCGGAATCGGCTTGACAGCAACGGGTTTTGGGTTTTTAATCTTATGTGTATATAAGAATCACCTGGGGATCTTGTTAAACTGTAGATTCTGATTCAGTATATTTGGGGTGGAGATATAAATTCTTAGCAGGGGGTCAAACTAGAATGAACCAGTTTGAAGCCCTACTCCTAAGAGTTCTAGTTTGGACATCTGGATGTGGCTTCCCTCTACTCTTAGCACGAAGCCACCTGGCTCTCCTGAGCCAGAAGGACCTACAGGCAATTGGTTTAAGGTAGGCTTTTTGCTCAGTGGGGCTTTCAGAAAAGGAAATGATGAGGGACTTTCTCTGGGCCTTGCTGAGAGAACAGGATAAAGAGCTTGAAAGAGGCAGGTCCTGGAGACAGCCTGGTCTTCAGTGATCTGAGGATTCCTGGGAGTAGACGTGTGAGAGTGTTCTGAAACTCTCTGATCCCCCAAAAAGCCAAGAAGGAGGTGAATGGGTAGACTGGGTCATCCATGCCCCTGAGCCTGGGAGAGGGCAAAGACCTGAGGACAGAGATGTTTCCCCCTGCTGTCTCTGTGGAGAGCTGACATCCTTCCTTTATACAGCTCACAGAGGTAGATACCCGTACCTTTTCCACAGGTGAGATTCAGAACATTTAAGGCTCTGGTTCTCAAACTTGACTTTACCTGGGAAGTTTACATAAATACTTATGCCTGGGTACCTCCTGAGAGTCTCATTTAATTGGTTCCGAACATCAGGATTTTTTTTTTTTTAACCTCCTCTGGCGAGTATAATATACTCAGCATCAGCCTGAGCCGACAAAGATAGTGATCTGTTTAAGAAGTCCTGTTAAGAAGCCAGAGAGAAGAAAAGCAGAACAATCAGAACAAATATAAAGTGAAGTCAAAATAGCAGAGGAGACATGTGAACACCTGTAAAAAAGACTACAAAGATTGAAGAGTACCTCAGGAGGTTCAGTTGTAGCACCTAAAAACATTAAGTATGATCCCAATTAAAAAATTTAATTCATAAATAAAAGGGAAGAGAGGCGGTCACTGCTGGGACTTGATTTAGTGTCCTGGAAGGTCAAATTTAAAAAATATCTCAAATCACAGAGCAAAATTATGAAAAGATAGAAATCATGAAGGGAAAAATAAAAGATGTGGAGAGTAGATGCTGGAGACCTGAAATGAAAATGATTGGAGTTCAAGGAGATGAAATAAGGAGCAGATATAGGAAAAGTGATAATTATATAATAGTAGACAACCTCCTTTTTTAAAAGAAAGAGCTAGATGTGTAAATTGAAAGGGCTCAGTAAGGTCTAGGCTCACTTGATGAGCACAGACCCACCTCTAGACATATTCTGGTGAAATTCCAAGTTCTCTAAGGATATATATGGTTTCAGGAAAAAAATCAAGTTAGCTTAAGAACAGGAGGATGGGAATGAACCTGGCATTGGCCTTCTCATCTGCAAGTCTGAAAGAGAGAAGATGGGGACTGTCTTAGAATTCTTTAGAGAAACACAACCAGTGTGTGAGAGTTATGTCTAGAGAGAGTTTTTACTTCAGATGATTTGCTCACATGATTATGGGGGATTGGCAAGTTCAGAATCCATATGTCAGGTGACAGGCTAGAGATCCTGCAGGCTTGCATCCCAAGATCCGTAGGTCAGGTAATAGAAAGAGTGAGAAGGAAGAGTAGAAATAAGAGTTCTGCCACAATATCTGTTTGTAGTCTGGAGGCGGAACACTTCCTAGGGAAATTCCCTTTTCAGTGGGTTGGTGGATCACATTACAACATTGCATTAGATTATGTTATGGAGGTGATTACATTATACTACATTCGATACCAGGTTGTCACAGGTAGCTCCCAACTTACGACATATTCAAGTTACAACAAACCGCACTTACGACCATAGTTTTTTTTTTAACATCTTAGTAGTATGTGCTAATATGTACTACATACAATGTTAAAAGATATTTGTAAATTTATATGTAATGTTTCCAATCCCCAAAGACAAATAAAGATAAGATTTATAAAGGTACTGATAATAAAAGGCAATAATAATGAAAACTAAACAACAAAAAACGAGGTATTCAACTTAAGTCAGATCTCACTTACAACAGAGTAGTCAGAATGTCTGTATGTTACATTATGGAAAGTAATCTGCTTTATCCCAGGCTGACAGATTTAATCACATGTAATTACTCTATGACAGCAACTAGACTAGTGTTTGGGCAAACAACTGGCAACTATAGCCTAGCCAAGTTGACCCATAAAATTAACCATTACAGGGGTATCGACACACTGCTGAGAGAAATGGACTACAATCCAAGAATCTTACCTCTAACTTACATCATTTACCTGCCCAGGTGAAAGAAAGATATTTGAGGATATGCAGGAATTCAGAGAGTATCGCCCACATACTTCGTCTCAGGATAAATGCTAACCAAACAGTAAGTGAGCCAGAGCAGAGACTTCAAGATGGGAAAAGATGAAGAGGAAGTATCTACAGTAAATCTTACCAAATGGAATATTAAAATAACCAGCAAAGGCATTGCAAGAGGAGATTAAACAGTACCTTTTATTGATGAGATATATTTTGTCCCAAACTATTCTAGTAAAAAAAAAAAAAATGTATATGTATGTGTGTGAGTGTGTGTATTCAAACCCTCCAGCGGCTCCACAGGAAAGGCTGTATACGTATGGTACCTAAGTGAAACAAACAGTTTGTGCTTGACTGCTAACCTGAAGGTTGGCAGTTCAAACTCACCCAGTGGTACTGCGGAAAAAGGCCTTGCGATCTGCTTCCATAAATCTTACAGCCAAGAAAACCCTATGGAACAGTTCTATTCTGTAACCCATGGGGTGGCCAGGACTCAGAATCAACGACAACAGGTACATATATATAAGTTCATACATATATCAATTAATATGAGAGTTGAAGGAGCTCTGGTGCAACAGTGGTTACGTGCTCGGCTGCTAACCAAAAGTTTGTTCCCATAAAGATTACTGCCTTAGAAACCCTATAGGGCAGATTTACCCTGTCCTGTAGGGTTGCTATGAGTCAGAATTAACTTGACAGCACACAACAACAGCAGTATGAGAGTCTGATAAGGTTGCTGGATATAAGGTAAATATACCAAAATCAATAGCTGTTCTTTATTCTGGCACTATGATCTAGAAATGAAAGTGCAAATCTATTTTGAATAGTGACAAAACTAGATAATATTTAGTGATAATAGGAAAGACATAACACGTTAAAAAACAAAAAAGTAAAAATTTCCTGATGTAAAATTACATTTGAACAAATGGATTGACATTTTTTGTTGTTGGATAGAAGATTTAGTATTGTGCAAATATCAAGTTGCCCAAAATAAATATACAGGCTTAAAGCCTTTTCATTTCAGATCCCAGCAGGGTTATTTTTGAAATTGAATGAAATAACTGTAAAGTTTACATGAAAGAATATGTGCCCAAGAATAGCAAAGTTTACAGAGGAGGAAATTGTTTTACCCAAATCAGAATATTCTCTAAGTACACTACTGTAAATTCATTGTAATCCAAGCAATATAGTATTATATTAAGAACAGATAAATTCATGGAACAGAAATGACAATCTAGAAATATATTCTTGTATAGAACAGAACTAACATGATGAACGTGGTGATTCATTTGGGAAAGGATAGATTATTTATTGAATGGTGCTCACACAGTTGAAGGAAATGTGAATTCCCTTCTTGCATAATATAACAAAATAAAGTCTAAATGGGATAAAACATTAATGTAAAAAGTAACACAAAAGCCTGGTGGAGGTCGGAGAGACCATCTAACCAAGACTAGAAATACAGAAACTGTAAAGAAAAGAAAAATATTTGACTTCATGAAATCTTTTGTGTAACAACAGAGATCATAAACAAGGACAATAGTCCAAAAATCTAAACCCCCACAAATGTACTGACAGTTTATAGCAATAATATAGAAAAACCTCTTATTAATAGACAAAAGGCAACTCAATAGTAAGAGTAAAGAAGTGAACAGGGAGTTCAATTAAGAGGAAATTGATATGATAAAATAATTTATGAAAAGACACAAAGTAGCAATTGTTGCTTTATACTCATCACGCTAATGTAATTTAAAAATGATTATAACACTTTGTCATGAATATGAGGCAAAAGGTATTCTTACACATAACTTTTCACAATGATCTGTCAAAATCTATTAAAATTAAATGCATCTACCTTTTGATCCAGCATTCTCATACCTGAACTCCACCCCATAGACTAAAAGCACCATTAATAAGGACTATGTACAAGGATGGTTTTTGGTGCATTATTTGTAGTGGCATAAAACTGAAAACAGCATAAATGCTATCAGAAGGGGAATGACTGAATAAATTGTGGTGAAGCCACGCCATAGACTATTATGCAGCCTCTAAAAGAATGACTTAGAGCTATACCAGATTAACCAAAAAAACTAAGCCCATTGCCATTGAGTCGATTCTGACTCATAATGACCCTGTAGGACAGAATAAAACTGCCTGATAGGATTCCTAAGGCTGTAATCTTTACAGAAGCAGATGGCCACATCTTTCTCCTGTGGTGGGTTTGAACCCACGACCTTTTAGTTAGCAGCCAGACATGTAACCACTGCACCGCCAGCGGATTTCAGGAGTGATTTCCTGGAGGTACAGTTGAGTGAGAAATTCAGGCTACCAAAACTGTAATTTCCCTTTTTTGTAAAACAAACAAACATACAATGATTAACATTCGCTCTATACAGTATGTATGTGTTTCTGTAGTTGTATGAATATTTGTATCTGTAGAATTATGAGTATGAAGAAAAATATTCAAAGTTGTATTATTGGCTTTTAGCAGTTGGTGTTGGTGAAGTCTATCAGGGTATGAGTCCCAGTATAAGTGAGGAATTAAGCAGTGGAATCAAGCAGAAAAATAAAAACAATTTAAAAACTAAATTAAAAAAATATACTTTAAATATTATGATTGCATTTATGTGTTTATTTAAAATTATGTGTAGAGAACTCAGATTTAAAAAAATCATCATAATCTCTTTTTTTGAGCTTCTGATTTCCAGATAAGTTGAGGCTACATGCTTAACTCCTTTTTTCCTAAAAATATTGTAATGGCCAACAAATACATAAAAATTAGAAAACTTGGCAGTAGTGCTAGAAAACACGGAAGGATGCCACCAAGTGGCCTGAGACTTTGAGGAATTTCTAGGAGTTCTGCTGCAGACAGGATCAGATAGAGAGAAAAGCCCATCAGAGCTGACTGGCCCATGATGTAACAGATAAGGGAGGGGCCTGCCTAGGCAGTAACCTGGGAAGTCAGTGGGCACCTAGGAAGTAACGTAGAAGTCTTTAGACTCAGGGTCGCAGGGTATGGGAGCATGGTGGCGAGGGCTGTGGAATGGTGCCTAAGGTGACAAAATGAAAGGCTTGGAACAGGCATAAATGGATTCTACATGTGGATTCTTGGCTTTCCTCACTGCAGACTGTTCACAAAATAAAGTGGGAGATTTGCTACAGTGGGCTTGAAGACCTTGAGTGCTTACTTTGAATGAATATTTACAGAGGGAAAAAACGTTGTGAACCAAGAACTCTGTGCTCCTTCTTACCCACTCTGGGCAGAGTTGACTTTCCTACCCTTCACTCTGAGTTGGCCTTATGACTTGCTTTAGCCAGTGGGATGTTAGTGGGTATGATGTGAGCAGAGGCTTGAAATGTACTGTGCTGTTGGGTTTGATTGCCTGAGAGCTGCTGACCCCACTGCAAGAACAATGTGACCCTGGTAGCTCCTGGTCCTCTAGCGGGGACCACAATGAAACCAGTGGAACAATGGCCCTAGCTGACCTGCAGCATAGAGTAGAGCTGCCCCAGGTGAACACCAGTGAGCACGAGAACAAATGCTTACTGTGTGCACTTAGATGCCTTGATTGGATGTTACGTAGCAATAGCTGAATATGACACGTGTTGTTGTTAGATGTCATAGAGTCAGTTCCATCTCACAGTGACCCTATTTACAACAGAACAGAACACTGCCTGGTCCTGCGCCATCCTCTCAATCGTTGTTATGCTTGAGCCCATTGTTGCAGCTACTGTGTCAGTCTATCTCGTCTAAGGACTCCTCTTTTTCGCTGACCCTCTGCTAAGCATGAGGTCTTTCTCCAGGGACTGGTTGCTTCTAGTAACATGTCCTAAGTACATGAGACAAAGTCTTGCCATCCTTGCTTCTAAAGAGCCTTCTGGTTGTACTTCTTCCAAGACAGATTTGTTCTTTCTTCTGACAGTCCATGGCATATTCAGTATTCTTTGTCAACATCATAATTCAGAGGCATCGAATTTTCTTTGATCTTCCTTATTCATTGTCCAGCTTTCGCATGCATATGAGGCAATTGAAGACACTGTGGCTTGGGTCAGGCACACCTTAGTCCTTAAAGTGACATCTCTCCTTTTTAACACTTTAAAGAGATCTTTTGTAGTAGATTTGTCAGTGCACTGCATCATTTGATTTCTTGACTGCTGCTTCCATGGGTGTTGATTGTGGATCCAAGTAAAATGAAATCCTTGACAATTTGAACATTTTCTCCATTTATTATAATCCACTCTATTAGTTTCTTAGGGCTGCCATAACAAAATACCACAAACTGGTGGCTTTAAGGGGCCCTGGTGGCACAGTGATTAAGAGCTTAGGTTGCTAACCAAAAAGGTCAGCAGTGCAAATCCCCCAGCTGCTCCCTGGAAACCCTAAGGGCAGTTCTGCTATGTCCTGTAGGGTCACTATGAGTTGGAATCGACTCGACGGCAATGAATTTGGTTTTGGTTTGGTGGCTTAAACAACAGAAATTTATTATCCCACAGTTGGGGAAGGCTAGTAGTCGGCTTCTGGCTTCTGGTAACCCCAGGCGTTCCTTGACTCGCAGCTACATCTTAGCATTGCTGTGTCCCCTCTTCTCTCTGTGTCGCTTTTGGTCTTTGTAAGAACAGGTGGATTAGTATCCACCCTACTCTTATGGTGTCATGTTAACTGATAACATCTTGAAAGACCCTATTTCCAAACAGTGTCACCTTCATAGGGGTTAGGACTTCAGTATATCCTTTTGGGAGACATAATTCAATCCATGACAACCACAAAGGAAAGTTCAGTAAATACTAAAGAGTAGAAGCCATTCAGTCTTTATTCTCTTACCTAAATCCATTTAAACTAGAAATTAATAGAACTAAAAATTCTAACCTAACAGGCATTAAACATGCTTCCAAAGATTTTGCTATCAAAGAGGATATCAAATGTGAAATTAGATTGAAGGATTGATAAGAAGTATACTTTATAGCAAAGCTTATGGTAAGCGGACAAAACCATGATTGATAGAAAATATATAACCTTATGCTTTTATTAAACAAAAAAGTCTGAAAATAAGCGAATGAAGACTTCAGGTCTAGAAACTAGGGAGTCTTAAACAACTAACTTTTATTTAGAAATGGTTCTGGTTCTTATTGCTAAATATAAGCCAGTGCTAACACATTGTTCCATTTTTAGAAAAGAAAAAAAATATATATAGCTCTTTACACTTTAAAGAAAATAAACTGGCTTGAGGTAGATTTTTTTCAGTTAGTATATATTACCAGAGTATATGTATTTTTTGCTTTTATAGAAGAGACTTGGATAAATTTTAGCAAATTAATTTTTTGACTTCAAAAATAACTTTCAATTATTTAGACCTACTTTTAGAGATTAATACATATGGCAGTGTGCAGTGGTTACAATGGAAAATGAAATTGAAAATTTATTTTTTTTCTTCTTTTTATTTTAAAGTCTGAAATGCTTGCAAGACTTTAATTCAGTATCTCTGAACTAGGTTGATTTTTTTCTGGCCCTTTCTCTCTCCCTCTCTTTTTTTTTTTTTTTTGTGGCCTATAATTACCAAACAGATTTGACCTATAACATACAAGGTTTGCACAAGACAGAACTTTAAGCAGACACAAATTCGTAATCTATATAGCATGCAGAACAAGCAGAGTGCAGGAAAAGGTGAAAAACAAACATCAGAGAGCAAAACTAGTGAGCTCTAGCTGTCTTCATTCCTTTAAAATGTGAAAGGTGATTTAAGGAAAGCTTTGCAGGAAAAGTGGGATGAAGTCTAATCATGGAAAAGTAGTTTGCTACAAATAGAAAAGAAAGTTAAAGAAAAGTATTTTGTAGGCCAACCTTGTCTCTGATATTAAGCAATGCCTGAAAAAGTAATACTTGCTCATTATACAACATTTGGGATGTGTGTGAACATGTAAAAATAGTCAATACCAAGGCTATATTTCTTTTAGGAAGCCTTTTTTTGAACCTCCGGTCTGGAATGTGTTCATTCATTTTGTGTCCAAGGCACCACTTCATTCTTTCACAGCAGTTAACACATGCACACATGGGGTCCCCAGAAGTCAGAACCGACTAGACAGCAGCCAACAACAACTTTAAAATGATCTGTGTTTCTCTCTCCCGTTAGCCTAGATATCCTTAAGGTTTAAACAATGCCTTCATTTTTGTATTGTCAGCAATCCAGTGCTGATAATTTAGTGTCACTAAGAGCCCCCATTAAGTGAACGTTGATTGCTGAGCTGATTAGTTTATTAGGATTGATTTATTGTACAAGGATTGTATAAACATTCCTTAGGCTTTAGGCCAACTAGCTTTTCAGAAATGCCCTACTAGCTTTCATGGTCTCCGTTAATGTTTGAATGTTTCCATATCACTGTGTCCTTTCCAGCATTGACATTTTAATTTAAAAATATTTGTTAATTTAATCAATAAAAATAATCTTACTGCTTTAATGTGCTGTCTTTTCATTACTGGAGCAATTGGACATTGAAAAATATTTATTAAATCACATGAATTGTTCATGTCTTCTGTCCTTTGGGTTTTTTTTTCCCCCATTTGTCACTTTTTTTTAAAAACTGTGATTTAGGTGAAAGTTTACAGAGCAAGTTAGTTTCTCATTAAACAGTTGATAACAAATTGTTTTGTGACATTGGTTGCCAATCCCATGATGTGTCAACACTCTCCCCTTCTCCACCCCAGTTTCCTTGTTTCTATTCATCCAGTTTTCCTCTCCCTTCCTGTCCTTGCTTTTGGGCTGGTATGCCCGTTAATCTTGTATACATGATTGAACTATGAAGCATGACCCTCACATGTGTTATTGTTGGCCCGGTAGATGTGTCTAATCTTTGGCTGAAGGGTGTTTTGAGATATAACTCTAATAGAGTTATTAATTCTTTGCCCATTTTGTATGGTATAATTTTCTTCCAGTTTCCCTTTTAATTTGCCCTGGGATTTGCTTTGACATACAAGTTTTGTGTAGTTAGAATCATTGATGCTTTCTCAACTTCTTTTGCATGGAAAGACCTTTCCTAACAAGAGCCTAGATGTTTACCTTTGGTTTCTTGTAGCTTTACAAGGTATAGAGTCCCTGGGTAGCACAAATGGTTAAGTGCTCGACTACTAACTGAAAGGTTGGTGGTTTGAACCCACCTAGAGGTGCTTCAGAAGAAAGGCCTGGTGATCTGCTTCCAAAAGATCACAGTCTTGAAAACCCTATGGAGTGCAGTTCTACTCTGGAACACCATGAGTTGGAACTGACTCGACAGCAATTGATTTTTTTTTAGTTTATATGATACAACTATCTTGTCCATGTGTAAAAGATCATTGTAGTTACTGGATTTGCATTAACTATGTGTTGAATTTGGGAAGCACTGACACCCAGCTTTCCATCCAGAAACATGTCTTGTGTTTCTTCAGTTATTTAATCCTTCATTTAAATCTCTTAATAAAGTTTTTTTTTTCTTTATGTGGGTTCTATGAGCCTTATTTATTTTTGGTATTTCAGTTTGTAGTTGGCTTTTGCCAGAGGATTTTCCTATTACATTAAAAATTATTTTTACTTTACAGGAAAGCTTTTGACTTTTGGCAAATTTGGCATCTGTCTATTGACTTTACTGAACTGCCTTATTAATACCAATAGCTGCTCAGTTTACTAACTCAGGTTTTCTAGATAGAAAGTAGGAGCCCTGGTGGTACAATGGTTAAGTGCTTGGCTGCTAACTGAAAGGTTGGCAGTTCAAACCTACTCAGTGGCTCCATGGGAGAAAGACCTGGTGATCTGCCCCTGTAAAGATTATAGCCTAGGAAACCCCATGGAGCAGTTCTATCCTGTCCTATAGGGTCACTGTGAGTCAAAATCGGCTCGATGGCACCTGGGAACAACAAGAGATAGAAAGTAATAGCTAAATTAAGTGACATTCATGTTTTCTTCTAGCTTTTAATGGGACTGCCATTAATTTTCACCATTACAAATGCTATTTTTTGTTGTTTTGTGATATGCATTATGATGTTAAAGATATATACTTTTATTCCCAGTATTTATTTATTGAATTTAAAAAATCAGGAATGGATATTGAATTTTAACAAATTTTTTTTAGCATGTATTAAGATCATTACATGATATCCAAATGTTTGACTATTGGAGTAACATATTAATAGAATTTCTATTATTAAACCATTCTTGAAAAAATATGACCTGGTCTTGATGGATAATTATAGTAATACACCATTAAGATGCATTCACTTTTATTTCCCAAATATTCATTATAATGACATTTTTCTGTTTGCATTTTATTGTGCTTTAGGTGAGAGTTTATGTAGCGTATTAATTTTCCAATCAATGATTCTTACACTTGCTTGCAATCCCCTGCAATGTGTCAGCACTCTCCCTATTTCCTCCCTGGTTCCCCATTTCCATTAGGCCTGCTTCCCTATTCTGCCTTGTCTTCTCTTCTTTGGTTTTGGGCAAATGTTGCTCTTTTGGTCTTGTATAGTCAGTTGTTCTAAGGAGCACATTCTTCACGGATGTTGTTGATTTTATAGCCCGATCTATTACTTGGCTGAAAGGTGGCCTCTAGGAGTGTCTATAGTTTCAAGTTAGAAGATTATCCTAAAGCAATAATCTCAGAGGCTCCTCTAGTCTCTTTCAGACCAGTAAGACTATTCTTTTCCCCCCTACATTTTTTACCCATTCTGCCCGGGACCTTCTGTTGTGATCTCGGTCAGAGTGGTTGGTAGTGGTAGCCAAGCACCATCTAGCTCTTCTCGTCTTAGGTTAGAGAAGGCTGTGGTTCATGTGGGGCCATTAGTTCTTTGGGTTCATTGCTTCATTGGGTCTTTGGTTTTCTTCATTCTCCTTTGTTCCTGGTGGGACATTTTTCAGTTTTGATGGGCTTCTCACACCCACATTCTGTATCTGTTTTTCTGTTCTGTTCTTTGTTAGTGATTTTACTTTGTCAGCTTGACTCAATTCTAAGCTCTTTTCTTTCTTGCACTCTTCTATATCAAGTGGATCATCTCAGTACAAGTTCTGTGGCTAAATTAATGGAATCTCTTCCGCTACCATTTCCAAGAAGAGTTCTAGTGGTGGTGCAATGATTAAGTGCTCAGCTGCTAACTCACAGGTTGGCGGTTCAAACCCACCCAGTGACTCCATGGGAGAAAGACTTGGCAATCTGCTCTCATAAAGATTACAGCCAAGAAAACCCTATGGGACAATTTTACTTTGTCACGTGGGGCAGCTATGAGTTGGAATCGACTTGACGGGCACATAACGACAACAGCCCATATCCTTCACCTGGTTTGTTGGGAAGTCCTCCCAAATGGTCTTCCGACCTGCCTCTCTTCCATCATTCTTCAGTTGTCAGACTCATTTTTCTGCCTAAAACACACAACTGTTCTTGTCAGCTCCATTTTTAAAGTTAATCGGTGGTGCCTTCACTGTGAAGTTGAAACTCATTTGCTGAGTCTTTTCTAGTTTTGATCACCTGCAGGTCCCCACAGTTGCACTTGTCCCAGCCTTATTATACCACTTAATTTTACAGAAACATAGTGTGAGGTTCATGTAGCCTAGAATGATCTGCTGCCTAATACTGGCCGGGCAATACCGGTAGCTTCCCTCTAGCTCGGACTCCACTTCATCTTGGAAGTGTTTATGATACCTCGTCTACTCACCCTAATTTTAGGTGTCTTTTTTCACTACTCCCTTTATATTCTTCACATGTATATTGTATTTATTGGACAGTATTTTAATTGTTTGTTTTCTTGTCTCTTTTATCCACTAGTAA
This sequence comes from Trichechus manatus latirostris, assembly GCF_000243295.1. Classification (NCBI taxonomy): domain Eukaryota; kingdom Metazoa; phylum Chordata; class Mammalia; order Sirenia; family Trichechidae; genus Trichechus; species Trichechus manatus. The sequence continues at coordinate 1,897,825 of NW_004444103.1, forward strand.
CTTCTTGAGGGTGAGAGTTGTGTGCCCTACTCATTCACTGTCCTTCCTAAATAATAGGTACTCAGTAAGTTTACTGGGTGAAGTAGTGGATGGATGGATGAACACACTACCTCTTGCTCACAGTGTAGTAGACCCAATCTTTTCTTCTTATTCCTCGCTGCTACCAGAGTGTTCTTTCTAAAAGATAAATCATTTTACAGCAGGGTTATAAATCCTCTAATGACTCCTAACACCTGTGTGATAAAGTACGGTAAGCTGTGTTTCCCCAGACCTCAACAGCACAAGGCTCTGTTTCTCATTTTGGATTGCAGGTTAGAATTCCCTGGGGACCTTTGAAAAATGCTGGTGCCAAGGTCCTGCCCCAGACCAACTAAATCAATCCCTGGGATTGGGCCTAAAGCAAGATAAAACTTGCCCTGTCCATAATCTCAGAATTTCCAGCAGCCCCCAGTCACTCAGTTTATCTGGAAATGTCTGAGTAGAGGCTCATGAGAGCACTGAGAAGTTTTCCCCACTCTGCTGAGACCTGCTCCACTGCTCTGAGGTGAGCTCCTCAAGGCCATTGTTTGCCTAGTTACACCCTGAAGCTACACCCCTGCCCCGCAGCAGCTCATACTGCTCCTGCCACTGGCTCTGCCCCTGGGCATGGTGTGGTTACTGTTCAGGACTGCCCAGTGGGTGCCACCAGGACACCGCAGGCACGCTGGCTTCCTCAGTGTGCAGGAGCTGGGCGGTGCTCTTCAGAACCCTCCAACGACTTGATCTCTGTGGGTGCTTTACAGGGAAGAGTGCCTTTCTCTTTCTTAGTGTTAAACTCTGTTAAATGGGCACCAAACAAAACCAAACTGCCTTATGCCCTAATATGGACTGAGTTTGGGGAGCTGGGCCAGTGGCCCCTGTGAGTTGCAGATACTGTCTTCTGCATAGCTAAGGTGACCTGCCTGACTCCTGACTCTTCTCTTAGAATAAGCTTTTCTTTCTTTTGTTTTTTTAGGGTACCTTGTTATTGTGAGTTGCCATCGAATTGATTCTGACTCAAGGAACCCCTGTGTGCAGAGTAGAAATGCTCCGTAGAGTTTTCCAGTTGTGACCTTTTAGAAGCAAATGACCGGGCCTGTCTTGCAAGGCATGGGTTTGAACCCACAACCATTTGGCTAGTAGTCACGTGATTAATCATATGTGCTACCCAGGGAGCTTGGGAGCACTTTTAGTCCCTCATACTAAAAACAAAACAAAACAACAGCAACAACAGAACTTTTCACTCTAACAGTATCGTACTCCTTTACAATTTCATGTTATTAAATTGATTTCACGATCTGCGTACCAAAGCTGTGATGTTGTGGGAAGATGGGGCTGGAAAGAGGAAAATAGCATTTATTTGTGTGCCTGCTGTGTGGCTGGCACTGTGTGAGTGGGGCTTTACATACAGCAATCTCAGTAAATGAGGCAGGAGTCCTGCAGGTTAAGAGCTCTGCAGAAAGACCTGGATTCCAGTTCTCCTTCCATTGATTGGTGTTCCTGGGCAGTTACTTCATCTCTCTATGACTCAGTTTCCTTATCTGTAAAATGGAAAGCAAAAAAAAAGAAAGAAAAACCAAACCCATTGCCATTGAGTCGATTCCAACTCACAGCAGCCCTACAGGACAGAGAAGAACTGCTCCATACGGTTTCCAAGGCTGTAATCTTTGTGGAAGCAGACTGCAACGTATTTCTCGTGCAGAATGGCTGGTGGGTTCGAATCACCGATATTTCAGTTAGCAGCCAAGCACTTAACCACTGCACAAGTTTCATCGATTGGTTGTGTGGATTAAATGAGGTAGTATATGTGAAGTGCTAAGAAAAGTATCTGACACATGGAGAGTGCTTAATAAATGCTAACTATGATTATAGTTATATGATTATAGTTATGAGTAGTTATAGTAATTTAATCCACACAGCAGCCATTTGAGATTTATCTTATGAACCCCTTTTTAGAAGGTAGAAAACTGAGCCTTAGAGAAGTTAAGTCACTTATCCAAGGTTACGCAGTCAACAGCTGGCAGATTCAGATCCACATCTGTCTCACCATGAAGCCCATGCTGTACCATATCATGCCTGACAAAGAGAGGAAGATATTTAAACCACTACTACATATTTTGAAGCCTGTAGTTAGGAAGTTTTGATTTTTTATTTGCTGTGAGAGCTGAGAATATTGACTTTTGGCAGATGGATTAATGAATCCATTTCAGAAATGTGGTTCCATGTATAGAATGATACAGAAGAGGATGAGGTGGTTTTAGGGTGAAGAGTTGGGGATGTGAGGTGATGGATATGGAATGAAGAAACAAGATTGAGGCATGGGGGTAGCCCAGACACCATAGCATGGAGGTCTCCATGAGTGCTTAGAACTGTGCCAGTGAGAGCTGTGGAACCCAGTGCTATGTTCCCAAGGTATAGACAGCTGTGACATGCTTTGAATTTGGAGTGAACAGAAATGCTGCCATATCCCCATCCAAAGGGAGTGAAAGAGATTTGGACTCTAATTTTTTACTATGAATTTTAAAACCACGTGCTGGCAGAAGAATAAGAGCTAAGTGTCTTCTTATCCAATAATCGTTGAACTAAGCTGAATTGCCTTGAGGGCAGTGCTAATAAAAAAGCAGAACTTCAGATTAGTTATAGTTGTCTTCCTGAGTTATTTACTCAATTCTCTAAAAACTGTTGTGGTCTGTATCTCACATTCAATGCAGACCCAATTTGACAGTGCAATTCGAATGGAAGCCTTGCCACAATCTAGAAATTTATACTTATGGCAGCTGTGACTTTTTTTTTTTTTTTTGGTAGTGGCACTTAGCAGCATCTGCTGTATTTCAGGTTATCTACATTTTTCATCACAAGCTCTGTGCTTTGCAACTTGGCTGTCGTTTCTCGTTTGGGTTTTCTTTTTAGAATAAAACACATCTCCTATGCTCTCTTGTGGCTTTATATGTGTGGGAACTGTGGGCTATTCAAGACTGAAATACAAGACATAAAAGGAAAATATTTGTATATAAGTAAACATATGGCTTCCAAAGGAACTGTTATTACTGATATAATTATGTACAACATGATTTTCTTCACATTCAGGAAGAAACTTTAAAAATAGCATACATTTCATTCCTCTCTGCAAAATTAAAAATATTATTTTATGTCCTTTTTAGACATTTTGATTTTTTTTTTCTGAAAATCACAATCTTCTATTACTGATATTGTTTTAAAGATCACCGTTGAACGACCAGTGGGTGATACTGACATTTCTAAAGCCTTTCTGGTTTCTCTTTTACCCGACCTTAAGGCTAAGCAGTCATCTATCTGCCTCCTAAATCCTAAATTTGGTTTTAAAAATGTCTTAAATAATGTTTGGAATAAAAGAGGAATGTTTTTTAAATTCTTGTTTTCCTAACAAGATGATCTTACTTAGATTTATGTATGACTCTGTTGCATACTTCTGATATAGGTAACTAAAACTTTGTTATCTTCACCCTTGCTACTCAAGCACTCTACAGCAGAAACTAGGAAATGAAGGTCAGTGATGCCCTGGATTTGAGCTTGCCAGTATTAACTCTTTTCCATGACTAATAGATGTCAGCTGCTTGTCTCACCCAGCCAAGTCAGTGGTCACAGAAGGTCGAAGGTGTCTGCTTTAAACCCAACTTTACTAAATGACATGCTTGAGTTTAATTATCACATTTCTCTTTGTTAATTTGTGATTGACAACCGACTGCAGATTATAATAAAAGCTCTATATAAGACCAAAAATTCATTTTAGCATCTCTGCCCCCTGGTCTTTGCATATTTTTCTAGAATTGTGAACAAGAAGGAATGCAAGCTTAGCCTCTCCCCCAGTGAAATAACACATGAGAGGTACCAGGTCAGTCACAGTAAGGATCCCAGAATTCTAGAAACTTAATTTTTCAATAGTAGGTTATCTAAGTTCTACTCTAACATGCTTTTTTCACTCTTTTAAACTATACTCTAAAGAATAGATGGTCTGGGAGTTTTTCAAATCATTGATAGCTTCTACTGTCGTCTTTTACTAAAGGTGCTTGGAGTTAGAGTATTTGGAATGTCAATAAGTGACTAATTTACAGTTACTAAAATTATTTACACACTGTCTGGGGATAAGCCTAAGGGGACGGGAGAAAGGCACAACGGGTGTGCCAACTGTGCAGAATTAAAGCCTTTGTTGGTGTAACTGCATGCTTTTTAATGTCTCTCAACTATTGACTTTCCCTTTTAGAAATAATAATATAGTAATCCCCCTCCAACTGGGAAGCTTAACTTTCTTGAAAAGCACTGTGGTTGGCACAACCATGGTCTCCTAGGAAATAAGGGGTTATGGTAGCATAATATTTAAAAGCCATGGACTTTGGAATCAAGCAGACCTGAGTTTTGAATCCCGGCTGTAGCATTTATCAACATAGGCATTTTCCTTAACTTCTGAATTCAAGTTTTCTTGTCTGTAAAATGGGGATAACAACTAAAGATTGTTGTTGTTAGATGCTGTCGAGTTGGTTCCGGCTGATAGCAATCCTACGGTACAATAGAACGAAACACTGCCCAGTCCTACGCCATCCTCGCAGTCATTGTTATGCTTGAGCCCATTGTTGCAGCCACTGTGTCAGTCTATCTCCATGAGGGTCTTCCTCTTTCTCGCTGATCCTCTACTTTACCAAGCATGATGTCCTTCTCCAGGGACTGATCCCTCCTGATAACATGTCCAAAGTATGTGAGATGTAATCTCGCCATCCTTGCTTCTAAGGAGCATTCTGGTTGTACTTCTTCCAAGACAGATTTGTTCATTCTTTTGGCAGTCCATGGTATGTTCAATATTCTTCACCAACACCATAATTCAAAGGCATTAGTTCTTCTTGGGTCTTCCTTACTCATTGTCCAGCTTTCGCATGCTTATGAGGTGATTGAAAACACCATGGCTTGGGTCAGGCGCATCTTCGTCTTCAAGGTGACATCTTTGCTTTTCAACACTTTAAAGAGGTCTTTTGCAGCAGATTTTCCAAATGCTATGCATCCTTTGATTTCTTGACTGTTGCTTCCATGGGAGCCCTCGTGGCACAGTTAAGAGCTCAGCTGCTAACCAAAAAGTCAGCAGTTTGAATCCACCAGCCTCGCTTGGAAATCCTATGGGGCAATTCTGCTGTGTCATATAGGGTCACTCTAAGTTGAAATAAGGTTGATGGCACACAACAACAAGTTTATGATATCTGTACTTCTTCATAGTGTTTTATAATTTAATTCCTCTTCTTTATTCCTCATCTATTGAATTGACTCAGTGGCACACAACAACAACAGAATTGTAAGAATTACATAAGAAAATGTTTTTTAGTTTAGTGTCTAACACCTAGGAAGCATTCAATAAATGAAGAGATATTTATTTCAAAAAATTATATTTATCTTTAAAAATTTAGTAAACAAAATTTCATAAAGGTTCTGCTTCAAAACAGTCTACGTTTCATTGCACTGAAAAGCCTGGTTTGGTAGGCAGCTCTCTACTGAAGCTTTTTTAAGTTGCTTAGGGAATAACGATTTTTTTATTAAGTATTTAATAAGTGCCAGACATTTGTCTTTTATATTTGTTTTGTTCTTTATTTACTAGTTCATTTCATTCTTAAGTCAGTCCTGTGAAGTAGACAGTATTTATTATCCCCATTGTACAGAAAGGAAATGGAGCTGTAGGAATCTGAATTGCTTTCCCAGGGGCACAAATAGAGCAAGCAGTTGTTGTTGTTAGGTGCCATTGAGTCTATTCTGACTCATAGTGACCCCATGTGACAGAACAAAACTGCCCCATGGGGTTTTCTAGACTGTAATTTTTACAGGAGCAGATCGCCAGGCTCTCTGGTGGAGCTGCTGGGTGAGTTCAAACTGTCGACCTTTCAGTTAGCAGCCGAGCACTTAACTGTTGTGCCACCAGGGCTCCTAGAGTGGTAGAGCAAGTAGTAGAGCTGGGATTTAACTTCAGCTCTGCCACCAGGGTGTGAGTGGTTACCTGTGACATCTTATCAAGTCAGCTAAGATGTCATGATCTGCTGACGCGTTCTCCCACAGTTTTCTGTTCTGCAAAGTCTTTTTAAAAGCCTATAAAATAGCCCTTACTTGTTTCAGATTTGGAGCCCTGATGGTGCAGTGGTTAAGAGCTCAGCTATTAACCAGAAGGTCAGCAGTTCGAATCCACTAGCCACTCCTTGGAAATCCTGTGGGACAGTTCTACTCTGTCTTAAAGGGTCGGAATTGACTCGACGCAACAGATTCGGATTTTGGTTTTTGTCTGAAATTTATTGTCTCTTGTCCTGGTATATACTCTTGCTAGTACCTTTTCTTAGGTATTAGCAAGATGGCTATTCAGAATTACCTTGGTTGTTTAAGGGCATGTTTTTCTGAGCTGGATCTATGTATCAAGGGAGGAGGGAGTGAACAGTTCTCCTCATTTCTCTACCCCATAGTCCCACGAACGTGGGCATTACAACCAGGTAGCAGTCATTGTCAGATTTGTTTGAGGGGAGTAAACTAAATGGCACATTGGTATAATGATCACAGATGTAAAAATATTCTTAAATCTATATAAAATTGCCTTCTTTCTAAATTAGAGTTGGCTAACAATCACTCTTTATTAACATGACCGTGGTTTAGATAATTCACGAACATTATCTATATTATCTATTCATCTTCACAAGAGATAAGGAAATTGAGGCCAGAAACCAAACTGACCTGGTGTTTACAGCCTAGCTTCACCACAAGCCAGCTCTGTGTGGCCTTGGGGACATCTCCTATCTGAAGTGTGTTTCCTCAGCTATGAAATAAGGACAATAATAGCTACCATATAAGTATGTTTGGATAATTAAATGAGTTTACATCTAAATCAGCCAGCTTAGCACATACTAGGCTGTCAATTATTGATAGATGCTACTTCAGTTTCTATAAATTTTATTGTTGTTATTTGATACATTTCTCTTCCCAGGGATACACATTACATTCCTAGCAGATGGAGTATACTTTTGTTAAAGCAATATTATAGCCAGCTTTATTATAGACATTGTTACACTGTTAGTGAAGTGGGTGCTGTGGGAAGATTGAGATTTGAGAAAAAGGTGGTGCTGAGGTCCTCAGATGTAGAGTCTGGGTGCTTGGGATTCAGTGATTCATAATTTCCTAACCGTTCTGCCTTCTTTTCCTGATGACTGACTGCTCTGTCGTTCATGCATCCATGCATTCATCAAATATTTATTTAGATTTCTACCATGTTCTGGGCACTATTCTGGGTGCTGGCTGTCCGCTCTTAGCTTCCAGGGTTTATTTAGTTATTTATTATGTTTTTACACAGGTCAGCAGTAAAGCGTCTAGACTGACTAGCATCCTCCCCATGCCCATTTTAGTCAGTTGTCTTCAACCAGGAGGGGCTATCTAGAATTATATATGCTTTCAAACTGTTGACTTTTTGCTGGAGTAGAGTACAGCAGTGAGCCTTCCAAATCCCGACAACACATTGTTTGGCCAACACATTGTTTGAAGCGCCTGACCTCTGTTACAGGCCAGAACGTGTACAGTTCAGTTGGTATAGTCCATCACAGTGTTGGATGAGCCTCTCTGTTTGGATTAAATTCATGAGACAGTAAGTCAGGGAATGACTCCACATGTGTCTCAGCGAGCATAGCATACTTGATGAGCCATCTGATTGTAACCCAGCCGAATTGTGGTAGGAGTAGCAGGAGCAGTGAACGCAGAAAGTAAGATGCCTGGGCTACAAGTTCTAGTTTTGATTCAGTGCCCTCCAGACTTTGTATATGGAGAGGATGACGCTTAGCAAAGTGAGATGGTTTAGTGGGTGCTATTTAACTAAGATATTGGTTAACTATTCAATGTTCAAGAATATTGAATATACCATGGACTGCCAAAAGAACGAACAAATCTGTCTTGGAAGAAATACAACCAGAATGCTCCTTTGAAGCAAGGATGGCGAGATTACGTCTCATGTACTTTGGACAAGTTATCAGGAGGGATCAGTCCCTGGAAAAGGACATCATACTTGGTAAAGTAGAGTGTCAGCGAAAAAGAGGAAGACCCTCAAGGAGATAGATTGACACAGTGGCTGCAACAATGGGCTCAAGCATAAAGACGACTGCGAGGATGGCGCAGGACTGGGCAGTGTTTCCTTCTGTTGTACATAGGGTCCCTATGAGTCGGAACCGACTTGACAGCACCTAATGACAACAACACAACAACATTTAACCAGTTAGTAGCATATCTGCCTGCCTTGAATGCATACGCTGTTTCCTTCTCTGGGCCTTAGCATTTGACTATATCCTCTATTTGGAATACTCTGCTTTGGATATCATGATCTGATATTTACATAACTTATCTCTTACTTAGTCAGGTCTCCAGTCTTACGCTCTTAAAGAGTTCTTCCCTCCCTCAACATCCTATCTAAAATAGCACCCCGTCTATCTCTCTCTATCCCATTATCTTGCTTGTTTTGCTTTATAACACTCAGCTCCATCTTACCTTGTATCATGTATTGATTTATTTTCTTTTGTATCTTTCTGTCTCTCCCTCTAGAATGTAACCTCCACAGGGCAAAGCATTTGTTCTCTTTATGGTTATATTTTCAATGCCTAGAGAATTCCTTGTCATGCAGTAGGCACTCTATAAATATTATTTGAATTAATGAATAAACTGATTAATTTCTCAGACACTATGTACCTGTGGTTACCAGGTGTTACGTTGGTTGCCAAGGATGCAGTTATAAGTAAGATTGTTTTTGTTGTTAGCTGCCATCGAGTTGGCCCCAACTCATGGTAACCCCATGCATAACGGAATGAAATGCTGCCAGGTTCTGTGCCTTCCCCATGATCAGTTGCGGATTGGACTGTTGTGATTAGTAGGGTTGTCCTTGGCTGATTTTCAGAAATAGATAACCAGGCCTTTCTTCCTAGTCTGTCTTAGTCTGGAAGCTCTCGTGAAACCTGTTCAGCATCATAGCAACATGCACGCGTCTACAGATAGACAGTTAGTGGCCGTACATGAGGTACATTGGCTGGGATTCAAACCTGGCTCTCCCACATGGAAGGCAAGAATGCTACCATTGATCCACCAGTGTCCCCATAAATAGGATACAGTCACTCAAATCAAGATCTTATTTTCTAATAGAAGAGAGACAAGTAAAACAGGAAATTTAATGTGTGTTACATTCTGTAATAGGGATATTAATAGAGTGATATGGGAGCATATAGGAGGGATTTTTGCCTTAGGGATCAGAGAAGGCATCCTGGAGAATGTGATGCCTAAGCTGGAGTCTTAAATGACAAGTAGAAGCAGTTTGACTGAAGAAATCTGGGGAGGGCTGGGCTGGGCAGGGCAGACATACCAGGTAGAGGGAACCACAAATGGAAATGCCTAGAGGAGCAAGAGAGTAGGAAGAATTTTAGGAGTTATAACTATATACCTATATACTATATACTTTTTTAAAGGAAAAGTGTTTTTTTTTTTTTTTTTTTTTTTGGTCATGTTGATTATATAAATTTTTACATATGTTGATGACATAATCAAAAACCTATTCATCATATTTATTTGGCTATACATTTATTCTTAAAATCCCATATTATATAAAATGATATGTTGAAAATACTGCTTTTTCTGCTTTAACAATTCCTGATACATCCTGAAGCTTTTCACGTGTATCTTGCATGTTAGTGTTATCATAAATAGAACCTCTTGTGGGTTATCTAACAAAGCTTTCCAGAGCTTGTCATATTTACTTTCCCAGGGTCATTCATTCATTCAGTAAGCAATATAGAACAACTCCTTTGTGCTAAGCACAGTGAATGAAACTGGATGAAAACATTTGTTCTCAAAGATAAAGCTTACATTTTGAGTGTTCATGATGACAGTACTTTTTGAGTGAATATGATGGTGTTACTGTCAGTGTTATGCCCACATGAATCTATTTCCATAACAGTAGGAAGACCACTTTTGCCCTTTCATCTGTTTCTTTGGACAATTACACATGCCCATATTTTCAGATAGTGTTCATATACAGCTATCATTGGATTTGTCAATTTTAGCCATTATCTGCTGATTTCTTATTGTCTTGATTAGGAGTTAACATTCTTATCCCACTATCCCCTTTGCTTTCTTTCGCTTCCTTCATCACCCCCATAGAGTTATATTAAATTTTGAATTCAAATCACTATTCATTATTTATATTATTATGCGTATACAAATATTATTCATAGCTGAGAATTGTTGTGTAATATGATTACATTTCCTTCCTTTCACTTTTCCTGAAGGTAACGGTGACTTGTTTGTTTGCTTAGTTTTCGTTGTACCAATTCTTAATTTTCCTATATCGTTGAAAAGCCTCTCAGCACGCCCTCCACAAGGTCGATCACGTTCAGGAAAATCTCTCTTCTGATTGTGTGTGTGTATGTGTGATTTAGAGACCTCCATTCACTCGTTGGACTAGCTGCTCTCTAGGTCACATTGTAGGTCTTCCTGGGACTTCCCTTTGCTGTTAACCTGGATACTCCCTTTGCTTTTCCCCTGAACCATTTTCCCTGTTTCCTAGATCTCCTATCTTTTTCTTTTTTGGTCTTTCCCTTGTTTGGCTGGAGTGCATTCCCTAACAGCTTCATCAGATTAAAAAGAAGGTGTGACAACAAAGGTCCCTCTGATGATAGTCCCTCACATGTCTGCCTCTTAGGTCATTGGCTGCCTTCTGTGGCTAGTGCACAGCTATCGTCCTTGGATCTCCATCATCATTTTGGGAATTCCCTTCTCCTCTCTCCTTGGTTGAAAATTCTGTTTTCTATGGCCTTGTCTTTCTCTTTCTTGGGAAAATACCTCACTTTGATGAAGCACCTCCTGAGAGAGGATGCATGGGAAGACTATTTTTTAAATACTTGGATTTCTGTAAAACATCTTTTTACTTAGCCACTCAATTGATAGTTTGACTCAGTATAGAATGTTAAGTTAGAAATCAGTGTTCTTCAAATTTTTGAAGCCTTTGCTGCGTTGTTTTAGTTTCCACTGAAGAGTCTGAAGTTGTTATGATTCCCAGCCTTCTCTTTTTTACAAAGACACTCTTTAATGTGTGTTTATTTTCATCCTTTGTGCTGGGAACTCAGCCTTCTTAATCTGGAAATTCATGCTCTTTGTTTTTGGGACATATTATTGAATTACTTGTCAATAATTTACTCTTCAGTGTTCTCTGATTTCTGGAATTCCAGTTAATTTGGTATTGAACTGCCTAGCAGGTCCTCTAATTTATTTATCTTTTCAGTTTTATTTTCCATATCTTTGTCTTTTTTTCTCCATATTCTGGAATTACTTGAACTTTATCTTTCTAAACCTCTATGGGAATACTTCATTTCTGCTCTCATATTTTTAATATTCAAGTGCTTTTTTGCCTGAATATTCTTTTTTGTAACTCTGTATTCTTGTTTTAGGTTGTATCTTTTATTTCTCAGATAACATTGACAGTTTTTTTCTGTTGGTATTGATGATGTTTTTATCTTGCTGCATAGTCTTGTTTCTTCCAAGTTGCATTTTACTATTTGTTGTGATTTTTATCTTATTAGAGACTTTTTGAACCTTTCTGACAACACTTAACTTGTACATTTTTTAAGAAGAAAGGAATTCAAAAGCTGTTTGGAAGCTCTCAGCACATAGGTGAGGCATATTGATTTTGTGATCTGGCTGAGCTATTTGGGGTGCATCTGTAGCTATCACCTGTACTTAGGTCTTTTATCTTGGCCTGGTTGGGTTCCTCAGAGATGAGTCTTCCATCTCCTCTAACCTGAGTGTCAGTGTTCCAGCAATGAGTGGAGGAAAAAGCTGGGTGCTTAATATTGCGTATGAAAATGTTCACTTCCCACTTCAATCGTTTCTGGATCTCAGAGGCCAGATACCCTCTTGAAATCTTTAGTCTTTTGCCAGAATGATGAGAGGCAGTTAGTTGCTCAGGAGTGTAGTGTCGGATAGGAGATATAAGCACGTTTCATAAACAGCTCTCAACCTGACTTGTTTTCTTTATACTCCACACCTTCTTTTACCAACAGTGCCAGAGTTATTTGATGCTGACAATTTATGAGGCTTTCCAGGATCCTTTTGTATAGATCAGGGTTGGTACTTAGCTATTCCCATTGTCAGGCTAGGATTTGGTTTACTTGGGTCTGCTAATTCAGTTAATAGTTGTCCATATGGTTTCCAGTTTTAAAATTGTGTTGCTGTTGATTGTTTTCTTATTGCTATTATTCTTGTAGTTTGTTTTTAAAAAATCCATTTACACTTTTAGTGAGTTTTTTTTAGGAATTAATACAATTTAATGTCCCCTATATAGCTATTAAACAGGAAAAGTGAATTATTAGTTGAATATATCTCCAATTATATATTTCTAAATGTAAATGCAGTGGATTGCTGTACAGTATGATTCTGTTTTCTGTTTTCTTCTGTTTTTCCTAAAGGTAATGATGACTTGCTCATTTGTTTGCTTTGTTAATGATACAGTGCTTAATTCTATATTTTAAGGAGCCCTGGTGGTGAGTAGTTAAAGCACTTGGATGATAACCAAAAGGTAGGCAGTTCAAACCCACCAGCTGCTTCACTAGAGAAAGGTGTGATAGTCTGCTTCTGTAAAGATTTACATCCTTGGAAACCCTATGGGGCAGTTCTACTCTGTCCTATAGGGTCATTATGAGTTGACGCCGACTTAACAACAGTGGATTTGGTTTGCTTTTTGGTTTAATACTGTATTTTACATATATAGTTAAATGTAAGTTTGCTTAGTAATTGTATTTATATCTGTATATGCCTGTGTATATAATTTGTGTATAATCCATTGCTCTCTAGTTGTTTCTGACCCAGAGCAACCCTATAGGACAAAGTAGAACTGCCCTATAGGGTTTCCTAGGCTGTAATCTTTAGGGGAGCAGATCGCCAGTTCTTTTCTCCTGTAGAGCCGCAGGTGGGTTCAAACCACTGACCTTTCTGTTAGCAGCCGAGCCGTTAACTACTTGACCACTAGGGCTCCTCCCAATTTGTATATACATATTCTATATATAAAATTATTCATTGTACATATATACCTATATATATGCTATGTAAATACACACACACATAAGTATGTGAATTTCTGAAATTCTGACTGTTTAGTAAAGATTCATATAAGCTGTAGTTATCTTCTGTTTCGTATGTTCACTTAAAGAATTAATCTTATTTAGATTTTGATTCTTCCCTTTGCTAGATAGCTTTAAAAACATTTACCATATAATTTGTATAAAATTAGGCAAAGTAATATTAAAGTCAAATTAGAAAGATAAGTGGCTTTCTTCAAAAATGGTGACAATTGGATTAATAGCAAAGGTCTGAGCAAGAAAGAATTCTGTATTCTTATAATCTCATTTCTGGATATTACTCAGTAATCCATTCAGATCATTAAAGTTCTCTGTAAATCGATATAATAACTATGTAGTCTAATGAAATTAAGCTCTTTTACATGATTTTCAGAAGTTTTCAAAGTCTTTTCCCAGTGAAACCTGGACAGTTTCTGAGAATTTCGAAACACTACCTGTATCAGATCTCTTTATTTACAAGGTGGTTTGCATGATTATATGCACTAAGCTGATAATCTTTTTCTGTTTCTACTTTTGAAAAGTTAGAAGAGAAACTTAACTGTATTGAAATGGTATTTCTCTTTTTTTTCTCTAATCTTTGCATTTTAATCCACCCTTTGTCTTGTGTCTTTAATCCTGTCTTTTTTTCTGCAGGCCTCTGCCTCATTGTTCTTAGGAATGTAGGCCTTTTCATTCAGGGCCATAATAATCTTATTACCTCACTGGACCCTGATGTTCAGACTGGTGCCTAAAGATGTCCTTCAGGTGAACAGACCCAAACAGGACAAGCTCCGCATTGGTTTTGGCAATGGTTCCTAAGACTACAGACTGTGATTCTCCATTCTGAGGGAAACTAGTGAATGAACAAAACTATCTTGGAAGAAGGACAGCCAGAATGCTGCTTAGAATGGCAAGATTATGTCTCACGTACTTTGGACGTGTTATCAGGAGGGATCAGTCCCTGGAGGAGGACATCATGCTTGCTAAAGTGTAGGGTCAGCGAAAAAGAGGAAGACCCTCAGCGAGATGGATTGACACAGTGGCTGCAACAATGGGCTCAAGCATAACAATTGTGAGGATGGCGCAGGACTGGGCAGAGTTTTGTTCTGTTGTACGTGGGTCATTATGAGTTGGAACTGACTCGATGACACGTAACAACAGTGAATTTGTGGTCTTCAACTTCATAGAATCATGGTTTCCTCCTCTGCTTCAAAAGTTACCTGCAGATTCCTGGGTCTGTTATTTTTTCTTTTAGGACCTCAATTTTTTTTTTTTTTTTCCTGAAACGAGAGAGTCCTTAGACACTATTTTTGGTTTGTTCTGAGTAATATTTCCCCTTCTAAACAAAATGTACTTTTTTATGTATTAAATACCACCTTAGCCAAAAACCAAACCTGGTGCAGTTGAGTTGAGTACTTTTCATTTCTGGCCTTTTTCCTACTCTGAACTCTGTTGATAAAGATTGGTTTAAGTAGGTGGTTTGCAGATATCACTTTGTTCTTTAATCTCAAAGGCTTTCATGGTAGAAAAAGAATTAATGGAATGAACTCAGTTCTTTCTAATTCTGAATGGTTGTGTAGCATCAGCTCTAAGCACTGCTCAGGGAAAGGTCAGGAAACATGCAAATCCCATCTTCCTAGGGTTTAAGAAGATTTTGCCTCATGTTCCTGGGTGCCTGACTTCATATACTATTTTAAGAGAGATGGAGATTTGATATGATGTGCCTGTTTAAAAAGTGGCAAAAAAGTATTATGTTTTTAAGTAGGAGGTACTCTTCAAAGAGGCACAGAGACTAAAATTCAGGTAGTTTACACCTAAGTCAGGCTCTGAATTTCAGTGATTTGGACAACATCTCAAAAATGTTGTTGTTTTGCACAAATGTGGTGCTTTACATCAAGTAGAAGAGGCAGCTGTTTCTTGCTTTCAAAATAAGATGTGAGATTGTGTTTGCCTTGATTAACTTCTGGAGCCCTGGTGGCACAGTGGTTAAAGTGCTTGGATAATAACCAAAAGGTAGACAGTTTGAACGAGGGAGAAAGATGTGGCAGTCTGCTTCTGTAAAGATTTACAGCCTTGGAACTTCTATGGAGCAGTCCTACTCAGTCCTGTAGGGT
Source organism: Trichechus manatus latirostris (assembly GCF_000243295.1). NCBI lineage: Eukaryota > Metazoa > Chordata > Mammalia > Sirenia > Trichechidae > Trichechus > Trichechus manatus. The sequence continues at coordinate 1,913,081 of NW_004444103.1, forward strand.
CGGTGTGAGTCGGAATCCACTCGACAGCAATGGGTAGTTATACATGTATATAAGTGTTTCTAAGAGTCTTAATAAGAATGATTGCAAATAATTTATTATATTTTATTTCATCCTCTAAAAAATGTGCTTAATTTTCATCCTGACCCTTTCTGTGTTCTACTGATGTGGATACACAACACCAAAAGGATTGAGAAATTGATTTATTTGAAAACCTTCAGGCAATATAGAAATGAATAAGGCTTGGCAGTTCTCAACCAAAAGGAACTTATAATTTCCTGGGCAGAGAATGGTAATATATATGTATAAAAAATTAGGATAAAATTATAATACAGAGTAACCAAAAACCAAACCAAACTCACTGGTGTCATGTTGATTCCGACTCATGGTGACCCCATAGGGTTTCCACGGCTGTTGCAGTGTAATGGATTGCTTTTTGTGTGGCCTTTCTAACCATGGTCTTGTAATGCCCGCCCAGGTGATTGGGCGGGACTGTGTGATAGGGTAATTGTGGCCCACCAAGGGGATTGGTCAGTTTTGCCATTCTGCTGGGCTTGAAATGAGCCTTCCCAGAGGCGGGAAGGAGAAGAGCCCACCACCACCAAGGAAGGAGCAACCCACAGGAGATGGTGCAGTGGGCTTCCCAGCCCACAGAGTAAGAAAGCTGAGTGCCTTTGAGCAGAGACTGAGGTCCAGGGAGAAGCCTATGGCCTTACACACAAATTTGGGACTTGCCAGCCTCCACAACTGCGTGAGCCATTTCCTTTATACCATTTGTGAGTTCTGTGAGACATTGCAGTGAATTAGGGAACCCAAAGATGGGAGGGAGAGTACTGAGGGGAGAAGGAGTAGTTGATGTTGGAGAAGATGGAATGGTACTGCAGCTTGGAAAAGTTGGACATTTGGCACATCTTTAACCTCTGCCTCATAGGAACCAGATTTGTGCTGATCCTTATAAAATAAATTATTTGTTTAGGTGTAACTCTCTACAGAATTAGACAGCCACATGTTTCTCCGCATAATACAAGATAGTATCTAAAACTTACAATGAAATTATTAACGAAGTATAAAAGGAAGTAAGCTCGGCTTTTCTTGGTTCTGTTTGCTCCGCATAATAGATGTGATTAGCTTATGAGGAAAATATTGGATTGTAAATATCATTTGGTCAAATGAGGTTGGTTTTTAAACTTAAATTTAGCATCCTGGGTATGAAAATTAGAATTGTTTTGGAAATCATAGCATACTTGTACTGTTATCTCATGCCTCCGCTGATCAGTAACTGTTTCTCTGTGAGCTATGTAAATATTCTCAGGTAGACAGTTAGGCCAACTGGGTAAGTTCTGATCTAGCTAAGCCATTCATAACTTTCTGCTTATTTTAAAACTGATTCTGTCCTGTGCAGGCAGTATCCATGAGAGTAATGATTACCTATGTGGTTTTTTCTTTCAGTTAATAAAATTACAATTTTTCTTTGTTTCTCCTAATCTGCAAATATGTAATAGTTGCTTGTCAGATGTTTCAAAAAAATCTATTAGAGATTGAATGTCCAAAGAAGAATGTTACTACAAGAGGGTTGTTCAATAATTTTTCACCTTACCCAATTTTTCAAACTTTGGTCAGTTTTTCAGGATATGTATGTCACTGATGCCTAGAATTGGGCAGGTTTGAACTACTTGGCTAGTAGTCAAGTGCTTAATCATTTGTGCCACCCAGGGACCTTAATATATGGTTATGATATAGAAAAAAATCACAGTATTATGGAAATTCAATTATATATCAAGGGTACAAGTATTCCTTAAATCTAACCACTCTTCCTTTTCTTTTATTAATCAATGTTATATATATTCTTTTCATGATATAAATGGATTTCAAATCCAATTGAACTTTCTTATCTCAAGAATTTAAAAATAATGACTCTACTCTTTAAGCATACATACATAGATATCGCTCTACAGTATGAGGATACAAATGCTATCACCATCTAAACTACCATAAAACATGTAAACCAGGGACTGGAGTTCTGAGTTTGACCCAGTGAGTCTCAGCCAGGGTCATTACATCTGCTGTGTTGTTCCATACAGGTCAACCCCCTGCCGTCGAGTTGATTCCTACTCATAGCAACGCTATAGGACAGAGTAGAACTGCTCCATAGGGTTTCCAAGGAGTGCCTGGTGGATTCAAACTGCGGAGCTTTTGGTTAGCAGCTGAATTCTTAACTGCTACACCACCAGGTTTCCCATAGAGGTTAGGGGTGTTAAACTTACTGAGCAGAGCATATCTTCAAGGCTGACTTAGGTTAACAGAAGCTGCTGCGCAGTGTTTCAAAACATTGCCTTTTGACCAAACAGCTTTCCCACCTGTTTGCTGTAGCGTGCTTTAAAAATGAGAATATGTATAGAAAAAGCTGCCTATAGTACAACCCCATGGCCATTCCCACTCATTCCATGTAAAAGGTGCACCCCGGAGTTGTGCAGTGTGGCGACATCTCTGTGCTGCACTCTGGGCATACACTGGAGAGGCTTGGTGAGAGAATTCATGATATTTTCTTTATAATACATATTTTTTTGTGATTAATTGCTGTAGAGTTGATTGCAACTCATGTCAACCCCTGGTGTGCAGAGTAGAACTGCTCCAAAGGGTTTTTAAGACTATGACCTTTCAGAAGCAGATTGCCAGGCCTGTCTTCTGAGGTGCCTTTAGGTGGGTTCGAGCTGCCAACTGTTTGGCTAGTAGTCAAGTGCTTAACCATTTGCACCACCCAGCGATCCTAATATATGATCATGATATGGAAAAAAAATCAAAGTATTACGGAAATTCAGTTACATATCAAGGGTAGAAATAGTCCTTAAATCTAACAGCTCTTCCCTTTTCTTTTATTAATAAATGTGATGTATACATTTCTTTTCATAATGTAAATGGATTTCACATTCAATTGAACTTTCTTATATCAAGAATTTAAAAATAATGACTCTTCTTTAAGCATCCATAGATATTGCTCTACAATATTAGAATACAAATGTTATCACCAACTAAACAGCAGTATTGAGTGGTTTTAACCTCACTTTTCCTAAGTTGCATTTTTGTTTGGAATCCATAAGCTTTGCACAATATGTTAATATATATGCATGTGATTGGTCCTAGTACATTTTCAATAGTTCATTCTGGTGCTCCAGTGTCAGCTAAGTTAACCCCATCTCAAAGCCAGAATCTATCCTTCAGCAAATATGCAAAGTGAGAATAAAGTATTTACAATTTTTGAAAAATTCACCTTGTCTTGGGGTTATAGGCAGCCTTTTCTATACATATTATCATTTCTGAAGTATGCTACAGCAAGCAGATGGGAAAGCTGTTTGGTTAAAAGGCAATGTTTTGAAACACTGCCCAACAGCTTAAGGTGTCTAGAGAAACAGATTCAGTAGAACTAAGATATAGATCGATCGATAGCTGGAGAGATTGACTGATAGATTGATTTCGAGGAAATGGCTCATGGTGGGGGGCTAAACCAGAAACCGAACCCATTGCTGTTGAGTTGATTCCGACTCATAGCGATCCTATAGGACAGAGTAGAACTGCTCCATAGGGTTTCCAGGGAGCGCCTGTTGGATTCAAACTGCTGACCTTTTGTTTAGTAGCCACAGCTCTTAACCACTATGCCACCAGGGTTTCCTGTGGGGGGCTGGCAAGTCCAAAATCTGTAGGTCAGGCAACAGGCTGGAAATTCCCATAGTCTTGTATCCCAGAATTGATAGGTCAGGTAGTTGGGAAAAGAGGTAGTTCTGGCAAGGTGTGTGTTGATAGTCTGGAGGTAGAATACTTCCTCTGGAAACCTCGTTTTTCTTTTAAGGCCTGCAACTGATTGGATGAGACCCACCCATATTATGCAGAATTATCTGCTTAAGGCTAATTGATTGAATCATATGTAAATGCTTCATAATAATATCTAGACTATTGTTTGACCAAACAACCGAGCACCATAGTCTACCCAAGTTGACACGTAAAATTCACCATCACATCTCCTTTTTGCTCATAAACTCGATTAAACTTAAACCCTTTTCTGTACTGTCAGTGTGCTTGGTAGAAAACAATAACAAGTGATGTTCTGATCCCATTTCTTCACATAAAAGATGAAAACAAACGAGACAGTAGCAGTTTGGATTTTATTATATTCTCCATTTTGTTAACATAATTTAATGTGGAATCCAGGGAAACTTCTACATAGGAACGCATCTTTGAAAGAAAATGGTGAGTTACTTGAATTGCAGTGTTTTAAAGATAAACTGTTTTCTTTTTAAATTGTACTTTAGATGAAGGTTTACAGAACAAATAGTTTCTCATTAAACAGTTAGTACACATATTGTTTTATGACAATGGTTAACAACC
>NW_004444103.1:1917582-1943654 GCF_000243295.1 Trichechus manatus latirostris
CAGCTCTGTCCGGAACCCTCTGTTGTGATCCCTGTCAGAGCAGTCAGTGGTGGTAGCCAGGCACCATCTAGTTGTACTGGACTCAGTCTGGTGGAGGCCATGGTAGTTGTGGTCCATTAGTCCTTTGGACTAATCTTTCCCTTGTATCTTGTTTTCTTCATTCTCCCTTGCTCCTGAAGGAGTGAGACCAGTGGAGTATCTTAGATGGTCAGAATAAACTCTTAATGTCGAAGTCTTTACATATTCCTATCAGTGCAGAATGTAAACATAGACCCTGCTCGTATAATGTCTTACTTGTTTCACAGCTTTACCACTCTGAATCTTTCATTCCCGGTAATTTGGGTATTTTTCTGCAAAACAAATAGTATTCTTCCAGGCATTACTTTTCAGGGCTTTTAATTTTTGTTACAAATAGAACACAGTTTTTAACTCTGGGGATTCTTTAATATGTAGTGGACATTTTTTGATTTAATAATCTTTTGAATTAACATTGTCTCTGTCATCTGACAGCCTTGTCTCTACTAAACATTTAAATGACTGACCCTTTTCAGTATCCTTTGCTTCACTGGCCTCACATATAAAGTTGATCATTTCATGTAGTTGATAAAATTAATTATACTGCAGTTTATGTGAGATATTTTGGTTTTCAGTATTAGTTGTGTGACCTTTGTGACTGGTTTATTGCGTTCAGTCTGATACCGTTGTAACCTACCTCATAAAATAATTTTGAAGATGCTTAATCTTCATAATGCTTTATGCTTAAGAAGGATATGTTATGGGAAAGTATCAGCATGGTGTTCTTGGTACCTTTGCTTAACTTGATAATGTTTACATGTAAATAAGACATTTTGGCTGCAAAAGAGAAGAATTTTTACAGTACACAAGTCCAAATTTGATAGAATCCTCATCATACTGCCTAAATATTGACAAACCTTTTTATTTGGGACTATTATTTGAAGACATTCTAGATTTAGAAAAAAATAATCCTGTTATAATGGAAAAACAAATCCCTTAAAAATTTAATCAATTTACGTATAAAGTCCTAAAGGGCACTGTGATACATTATGAATTCAGAAGCGTCATTTAAAAAAATTAAATTTGCCTGTATTCTTAAGAATATTGTTAAAACAGACTATTTAAAGATTTTAAAAAGTAGCATTAGGAAATACTGAGGTATAAATTTCTATTTAGTTCAGTAATTAAAATTTGAAAATTCACATAATATAGCTGTCTTATTTATAAAATAAAAATAGTTTGATGAAATACGTATTCTGAAGAGCTAAAGGCCCTTTAATAAATCCTTTTAATTACATTACATTAAGTATTTATTTAATTCTGGAAGCTATGCCATTGGTATTTCAAATATCAGCAGGGTCTCCCATGGTGAACAGGTTTCAGCAGAGCTTCCAGACAAAGACAGACTGAGAAGGACCTAGTGATCTACTTCTGAAAAAATTAGCTACTGAAAACCTTATGGATAGCAGTGGAACACTGTCTGATAGAGTGCCAGAAGATGAGCCCCTCAGATTAGAAGGCACTCAAAATACGACTGGAGAAGAGCTTTCTTTTCAAAGTAGAGTCGACCTTTATGACGTGGATGGAGTCAAGCTTTCAGGACCTTCATTTGCTGATGTAGCTCGACTCAGAATGAGAGGAAACAGCTGTAAATATCCATTAATAATCAGAACGTGGAAAGTAAGAAGTATGAATCAAGGAAAATTGGAAGTTGTCAAAAATGAAATGGAATGCTTGAAGATCGGTATCCTAGGCATTAGTGAGCTGAAATGGACTGGTATTGGCAATTTTAAATCGGGGATGACAAATTGAAGAGGAATCACATCACATTCATAATTAAAAAGAACATTCCAAGATCTATCCTGAAATACAGTGTTGTCAGTGATAGGATAATATTCACATGCTTAGAAGAAGACCGTTAATACAACTGTTCTGCAAATTTTTGCACCAACCACTAATGCCAAAGATGAAGATATTGAAGATTTTTACCTATTTCTGAAGTCTGAAATTGAGCAAACATGCAGTCAAGATACATTGATAATTACTGGTGATTGGAATGTGAAAGTTGGAAACAAAAAAGTAGGATCAGTAGTTGGAAAATATGGTCTTGGTGATCAAAATGATGAGGGAGATCACATGATAGAATTTTGCAAGACCAACCACTTACTCATTGGAAATACCTTTTGGCAACAACATAAATGGCAACTGTATACGTGGACCTTGCCAGATGGAATACATGGGAATCAAATCGACTACATCTATGGAAAGAGACGATCATTCAAAAATGGTTGCAGCAGTACACTGACAGAGAACTGCCAGAAATTCAAGCCAGATTCAGAAGAGAACGTGGAACAAGTGATATCATTGCTGATGTCAGATGGATGTTGACTGAAAATAAAGAGTACCAGGAAGATGTTTAACTGTGTTTTATTGGCTATACAAAGGCATTCTACTGTGTGCATCATAACAAATTATGAATAACACTGTGAAGAATGGGAATTCCAGAACACTTATTCGTACTTATGCAGCACCTGTACATGGACTAAGAGACAGTCATTTGAACAGAGTAAACTGATACTGTGTGTTTTAAAATCAGGAAAGGTGTGTGTCAGGGTTGTATCCTTTCACCATACTTATTTAATCTGTATGCTGAGCAAATAGTCCAAGAAACTGGACTATATGAAGAAGAACTCGATGTCAGGATTGGAGAAAGACTCATTATGAACCTGAAGATGACACAACCTTGCGTGCAAAAGTGACAAGTAATTGAAGCACTTACTGATGAAGATCAAAGACTACCACCTTCAGTATGGATGACACTTTAACATGAAGAATACAAAAATCCTCACAACTGGATCAATAAGCAGCATCATGATAAACAGAAAATATTGAAGTTGTCAAGGATTTCATTTTACTTGGATCCACAGTCAATTCCCATGAAGAAGCAGCAGTCAAGAAATCAAACGTTGCATTGGCAAATCTGCTGCAGAAGACCTCTTTAAAGTGTTAAAAGGCAAAGATGTCACTTTGAGGCCTAAGTGCACCTGACCCAAGCCATGGCATGGACAGTGAATAAGGAAGACTGAAGAAGAATTGATGCCTTTGAGTTATGGTGTTGGCACAGAATATTGAATATACCATGGACTGCTGGAAGAACGAACAAATTGGTCTTGGAAGAAGTACAGCGTTAGAAACAAGGATGGTGAGACTTTGTCTGATATACTTTGGATATGTTACCAGGAGGGACCAGTCCATGGAGAAGGACGTTATGTTTGGTAAAAAAAGAGGGTCAGCGAAAACGAGGAACACTCTCAATGAGATGGATTGCCACAGTGGCTGCAACAGTGGGCTCAAACATAGCAACAATTGTGAGAATAATGCAGGACTGGGCTGTTTTGTTCTATTGTTCATGGGGTCTCTATAAATCGGAACCAACTCAACAGCTCCTGACAACAGCAACATTTATTTTAGAAGCAAACATTTTTCTAACTTATTATGAAATTCCTTAAGAATCAAACTCTGGTTAATTAATTTAAAAAAGGGCAATAGTAGATAAATGAAGACATACAAATAGATAAAATTCATAAAATCAATTAAATTCAATTTTAGAATACTTAAGAAAGTTATTCGACCAGAACAAGGGAATACTGCTTGTTTTAAAATTGGAGAAGATTGTGCCAGGGTTATATTCTTTCACCTTACTCATTCAACTATATGCTAAACAAATAATCCGAGAAACTGGGTTATCTGAAGAAGCTGGACTGTATGAAGAAGATCGGAGCATCAAGGTTGAGGAAGACTCATTAGCAACCTGAGACAGGCAGGTGACACAACCTTGCTTGCCACAAGTAAAGACAACTTGAGACACTTACTGATGAATGTAAAAGATGACAGCCTTCAGTATGGATCACAGTCTGAACATAAAGGAAACCAAAATCCTTACAACTGGATTAATAACACCGTGACAAATGATGAAGAAACTAAAGTTGTGAAGAATTTTATTCTTCTTGTATCAACAATCATCAGTGCCCATGGAAGCAGCAGTTAAGAAATCAAATGACATATTCCATTGGCAAAGCCGTGGTTAAAGAACTCTTTAAAGTGTTAAAAAGCCAAGATGTCTCTCTGATGACTAAGGTGCGCCTCACCCAAGTCTTTTCCATCACCTCATGTGCACGCCAAAGCTGGCCAATGAAAAAGGAAGACCGAAGAAGAATTGATACATTAGAATTGTGATGTTGGTGAAAAATATTGAATATACCATGGACTGCAAGAAGAACAAATATGTCTGTCCTAGAGGAAGTACAGCCAGAGTGCTCCTCAGAAGCAAGGATGGTGAGATTTTGTCTTGGTTACTGTGGACACATCATCAAGAGAGACTAATTACTGGAGAAGGATACATCATGCCTGGTAAAGTAGAGGGTCAACGGAAAGAAGAGAGACCTTCAGTGAGATGTATTGACACAGTGGCCGCAGTAATGGGCTCAAACATAGCAACAATTGTGAGGATGGCACAAGGACTGGGCAGCGTTTCATTCTGTTATACAAAAGGTCTCTGTGAGTCCGAGGGGACTTGAGGGCACCTAATTACAACAACAGCAAGAAGCTAATAATAACAGTAGTAGCAAAAAAATAATAATAATAGAGGTAGTAGTAATGATAACCAACACTAGCTTCTATGCTAGTAGAAAAAATTGTGGAAAGCAAAAGCAAATTAAATGGAATGGAACTAATATTTTATATGTGAATGAAAAACAAAACTTTTTTGATGATAAACAAATAATGACTAAACGAATCCTATTGAATGGATGGTTTAGTCAGGAGGTCAGGGAGAAATGTGATTTATGTAGGACTGCATAGCTATGCTTGTTGGAGAGTACTGTGCATCGTGTCTTATTGCAAAAATGATAATTAAGAAAGTTTATGCAGGGTGCCATTTCACTAGTGTTCAAACGTGATTCACTTCAATTTTGAGTGTTTATTAAAAAGGTTAAAAAAATTTTTTTTGGTGACCTGTAGCACATTGATTGGGAAACTCTGCTCTGTAAAAACTCCCGAGTGGGTGGGTAGGGGAGTATGTGTGTCCATAAGTGGGTACAAGTGTTTGTGTGTTTATATACAACTAAGCTTGCTTTAAGTTAGTCATCTAATTTTTGGCAGCCATGGCTTTTGGCTAAAGTGTACTGTTTTACAAACCAAGATCACAGGAAGAGAGAATTCTGCTTTCTTCAATCATAACTGTATTTGAACACTTCTTTCAAAGTGTTTTCACTTATTTTACAATGTGTTGGGAAAAGAAGATGTATTTTTCCCAAAATATCACTAAACTCCTATTTGAAGTTAGGCTTATTTTTATTTTTATTTTTGTCTCCCCCATCCCTATCATAGTTCTTGGTATGTAATAGGTTCTCCGTAAATATGTGTTGAATTATTGAATTACTGAATATTCAGATAAATATTAAATAGCAGCATAGCCCTTCTAAATGTAAGTTGAGGCAATTAGTGCTTTAAAGTTTAACATTTCCTGTTTGCATGCATTTAGAATACTGTAGGATAACATACTAATTAGAAATGATGTGCAGGACAGTAAATAATGTGAGAATGAATTTTTGTCCTTCATGTATATGTAGCATAAATGCATTTTGTCCTACAGAAGTTATCTTTGAGTTAATTATACTCTATCAGATTTTGCTGTTGACAAGCTTATATGTATCGGTAAGTTTGTGCTCCGTAGGGTTTTCAGTGGCCAATTTTTTGGAAGTTGATCACCTGGCCTTTCTTCCAAGGCATTCTCCTTCCGAAAGGTCACAGCCATTGAGAACCCTGTGGAGCACTGTTCTACTCTGACACACATGGGATTGCCATCAGTCTGAGTCAACTCAATGGCAACTGGTAGCTGGTAATTGGATTTTAATTAGAAAGTATGCTGGTAAGATGTTTTATTAAGAAACAAATCTAGAGGTACCAGTTGCTTTCAGTGATAAGTCATCTTTTCCCTTTAGGACTGTTGAATAACTTGATCCACTCCCAGAACACCGGTTATCACTTTCTCGGGATGTCTCCCTTTGGAGAGTGAAGCTCTAGTCTCAGCATCATACTGTGCATTCCCACTTGTCTCTTCTCTTCTTTCTTCCTTTCTCTTCCCAGCCATCTATCTGTCTCCCTCCTTCTCTTCCTCTTCCTCCTTCCTCCTTTTCCTCTGGCATGCTCAATTCCTATTCAAAGGAGAAAATTGTTATTTGATGTGCCCCTTTGTCTTAGGAGCAGGTTGTGAGCTTAGTGAACTTATGTCAAGTTGCTATATACTTTAAGGGACTGGTGGGCTTACATAGTGACCTATTGTAAGAATTTTAACAAGGAAGGGACCCCTATAACATTGCTAATAATCCCAAGAGCTTCTGTCATTGTAGAATGCCAGCTGTACTGATGGGCAAAGGTAGGGTCTGTGACTTAAAGTCTGGGAAGATGTGGCTAATCACACGGAAGCCTTTGAATTGTACAAAATATGCCCTATGTTTTGACATTTTAACTGCTTCATGAAATTCCTTACAATATGCAAAGTATTTTGGTTGTAAACTATTATTTTCATAATTGTTAATGTATTGCTTTAATTTCTATGTAGATGTTATAATTATGTTTGCACTTTATCTCATAGCTTTCACAGTGATATCCAGGTACGTTTTAAGAATGCGTAATACTAAGGATTTCAGAAAGCTCTTCCAGAAAATATGAGAATATGCTATTTATGCTTTGCTACAAAAATAATTTTGAGTGATTCTGTAATTTAACAATGTAAATAGATACTGTATAAGGTAAGTAGGGGTTTTTTAATAGAATTTTGTGTGAGGAACTTAAGAAACTAGCATTAGAATAAATCTTCCAGTATGAAAAAATATCAGATCTTCTTTTGCACAAAATATTTAAGCTTTTCTATTCGACATATTCACATCCTAGATTATCATTCAGTTTTTAGCATCTTGAATCTTTTTTGAGTCTTCTTGGACATCTGTTATGGCAATTTAAGTTCTTTCTCCTAGAAAATGAGCTGGTAATACTTCTACATGCTAATGAAGAACCACTTCTTCAAGTTGACTGTGTCTGTTGGTAGGCGAGCAGCAGATGGGGTAGAGCCAAAGGCACACCTTTCACTAGTAGACAGTATAGGTTCAGGACCAAATACATACGCCATGGCCTGAATTACACAGCATTTTCTGTTTGCTAGCCTTTATTCATACGTGATTAGTACACTGTGGGCTTTCTCTTTAGACCAGGTGCGTGGGACACCTGGTCACCAATGAATAGCATTGCGTAGTGGCCCTTCTTCATCCCTGGGGCTTCCATTGTCTTGGAGGCTTGTTTGTGCTGTGTGTATGGCAAGAGCTTTTCCATGTTTACTTGTGTTACTTTAACTTCTTATGATACGGGCCAGTATTCTGTTAAAAAAGATCTTCTCGTGGGTTTGGTGTTAAGTCATCACGTAAGATTGATTGTAAGATTGGGGCAGGTTAAGCTTAGGTTGTAAGTGAGGGCTAATTCTCCTGGATGTGGTGAAGGAACATACGTGTTCAGTGTTGCCCACACTGTGCTCGTTTCTTCTGCTCGGTGGAACACATAGTGAGACTTAGAGATTCCTTATTTTAGTTTCCCATACCCAGAAAATGACTACCTTTACCATTATTTCTAATGAGAAGTTTGCTTTAGACATAAGCAGTTTTAGGTTACCTATTTTCTAAACAGATAAAATGTAAGATTCTTAAGAAATGCTTATATCTTAAAATATAATTCATAATTATACAAACCTTAAAGATAAATCTACTCATATTTCTTTGTCAAGAGTAAAAGCCTGATTCACAGGGGTAGAAAGAAGCAGTGTGCTCTCACAGTATGGGGAGAGCAATTAGAGTCACATTACAACGTATGTATAAATTTTTGTATGGGAGACTAACTTGAAATGTAAACTTCATCTAAGCTACAACAATAAAAAAAAAAAAAAGAAGAAGATTACAGTCTTAAAAACCTTATAGGGCAGTTCTACCCTGTCCTATAGGGCTGATACGAGTTGGAATCTACTTGACAGCAACAGATTCGGTTTTTGGTTTATGGTGGAGTAAAGATGAGCACAAATTCTTCGCCACTCGTCACATCAAGAGTTGGAGTCTGTTTTCCCTCCCCTTGAGTCTGAGCTCTGTGACTTGTTTTGACTAATAAAATGTGGCAAAGGTGATGCTGCCTCATTTCCAAGGCTGGAATTTAAGAGATCTTCAGTTTCAACCTTTGTCAATTCATGCGCTTCCTTTTGAAACTCAGCCACCATAGCAGTAGTCCTACTACCCAGAGACCATCATGCTCTGAGGAAGCCCTTGCTAGCCATGTGGATAGAGAGGCCATGTGAGAAGCATTGAGGTACCAGACTTGTGAGTAAAACTTTCTGAGAATTTCCAGCCCACCCACTCACCACCTGAATGCAGCCAAGTGAATGACCCCAACTGAAACCATATGGATTAAAAGATCTGCCCAGGAGGGCTGTGGGGACCATGGTCTCGAGGAACATCTAGCTCAATTGGCATTACACAGTTTATAAAGAAAATGTTCTATATTCTACCTTGGTGAGTAGGGTCTGGGGTCTTAAAAGCCTATGAGCAGCCATCTAAGATACTCCACTGGTCTCACACCTTCAGGAGCAAGGGAGAATGAAGAAAACAAGATACAAGGGAAAGATCAGTCCAAAAGACTAATGGACCACAACTACCACGGCCTCCACCAGACTGAGTCCAATACAACTAGATGCTGCCTGGCTATCATCACTGACTGCTCTGACAGGGGTCACAACAGAGGGTCCTGGACAGAGCTGGAGAAGAATGTAGAACAGAATTCTAACTCACAAAAAAAGACCAGACTTACTGGCCTGACAGAGACTGGAGAAATCCTGAGAGTATGGTCCCCGGACATCCTTTTAGCTCAGTAATGAAGTCAGTCCTGAAGTTCACTGTTCAGCCAAAGATTAGACAGCCCCATAAAACAAAATGAGACTAATGGGGCACAACAGTCCAGGGATAAGGACTAGAAGGCAGGAGAGGACAGGAAAGTTGGTAATAGGGAACCCAAGGTTAAGAAAGGACAGTGTCGACATGTCGTGGGGTTGTTAACCATTGTCATAAAACAACGTGTACTGTTTAATGAGAATCTATTTGTTCTGTAAACCTTCATCTAACGTACAATGAAAAGAAAAGAGTAAAAGCCTGATTTAAAATTGGTTTTAGTCTTATCCTGTGTATCATGTGTGTCTATCTTTACATTTTAAGTTGGTCAACAATCTAAATTTTGAAAACTTAAACCAAAAATACCCCCTGAAGTCTTCTTGAAACCAAACTGTAGTTTAGCTTGACTAGTAAAAAAATGTCTGCCCTGAGCATTATGCTCTTTTAAGAAGTATCTGTATGGTATCAAAGTGACAACAGCCACTCGAAAGATTAGATAGGAACCTTAGGGGGCCGTGAGTTTATGTTAATGCAGAGGAACAGCTTAGAAGAGGAGGGTGAGAATGGTTGTACAACTCGAAGAACGTAATCAGTGTCACTGAATTGTATATGTAGAAATAGTTGAGTTGGTGTATGTTTTGCTTTCTATATTCATTCTCAACAACAACAAAATTTAAAAAATACAAAAAAAATCTAAATTTTGGAGTTACAACTAAGCATTATGCTGTGTAGATATGTCTAAATCTATTCACTGATCCCTTCCCTACTTTTGATTTAGTTTGGCCACATTTCTTAACTCATTATTGCCATCTTCAGCAAATTCCAAAGCCAGCTGAGCATCAGACTTCCTCAGGAGCTTTAAAAATATATGGCTTTCTGGGCCATTCAGTACAAAATTCTGAAATAGTAGGTCTCGGGTATCTGAATTTTTAATAAAGCTTCTCGGGATTATGGTTAGCTAGACTTGGGAAGCTCCCTGATTCTTCATTATTTAAAATGGTCACTTGATGTCTTTTAGTGGCATCTCATCTGTTTGTCTGGCTTTGGTCCAGCACAACATGTTGAGTTTTGCTGTGGACATTTCCCTTGATGTTTCTTTTCAGACAGCACTGACAATATTAAAGGGTGAGGATGACTAGAGCCATGAAACATTATCAAGTCCTAAGAGGCAAAGGTAACTAGGCAGAGAAGCATAAGACAATCCAAAGAACAAAAGCAAGGTGTGTCAAGGATGAGGAGAGTGAGGGCCAGAAGCTGAAGCTGAATAATGCTTAGATAATCAAGAAAAGAAAGCCTGGGATTAAAAATGACTGGCTAGGGTTGCCAGGTATAGCAAACACAAATATAGGATGCCATGTTAAATCTGAATTTCAGATAAATGACAGATAATTTTTAGTATATCCCAAACAATGTGTATTTATAGTAAAAATTATTTTAGATAAATAAAAATACATACCCTAAAAAGTATTCATTATTTATCTGAAATTCAGATTTAACTGGACATTCTGTATTTAATTTGGCAGCCCTACCAGGAGACCTGCTGGCACGGAAGGAAGACATGACATACTGCTTAGACTTGGCAGTGTAGCGTGTAAAAGCCATTCAACTAAACTAGCCCTAGAAGCAAGCTTTGTTCTCAAAATACCTTCATTGTGTGTATGTGTTTATTATTTCCTTGTTAATTTCTTGAAAGTTAGCTTTGTAAATTATAGAATGAACTCCCACTGGCTTTTCTCTTTTATTGGGAAATCATTGTGTCTTCTTTTTTGACCTCACTCGGTAAACAAATAAATGTGCTAAACATTTGCTTTTGCTTATCAGCAACATTCTGGACAAACCTTCAGCATTGCTTTTAGAACCAGAAAATCAAAAGCAAATATTGATGCCACCCTAGTCTAGGTGAGACTGATTCCTAAAACTGTGTTAACATGCTTGGCTGCTAACCGAAAGGTTGGTGGTTCGAGGCCAATCAGGCAGTTCGAGTCTACCCAGAGGCACCTTGGAAGAAAGGCCCGGCAATCTACTTCCAAAAAATCAGCCATTGAGAACCCTATGGGGCACACTTCTATTCTGACACATGGGGTCACCATAAGTCGGATTTGACTCGACAGCAACTCTTTTTTTTTTTTTTTTTAGTCTAGGGGTTGACTTTTTTTAATGTTAATCTTGAAGAGGGTGTTTGTCTGTTTAATCTTCATAAATGCTTGCTAATATAAACATGTTTGCCATGATGCTTAGGAGGTAGCACAGCGTTTTGTAAGGTAAAGAAGGGAATAAATATAAAATGATTTTTATTGTTAAGGGGGTTGTAAGATCCTTGCATTTTATGTCCCTAAATATATGGCTATAAATACACTAATTAATCAATATAATTTTATTTAGTTGAAATAAATGTTTTTCAAAAGTTACTGCAGCCAGGATTTCTGTTTTAGGGGCAGACCAGAATTTTATTCATTAGAGAAATAATAAGCTAGTCATTAGAAGATATTAGCCGTGGTCTTTGTGTGCAGTTTACTAGTTCAGGCCTCCTTTCTTGAAAGGTCAGGCAAAGCAGACAGTGCTAGTTGCCTCCATAGCAGCCCTTCTCTCGCACCCCTTCTTCCTTAACAGACCCTTGGTTTTACTCAGATATCAGGCCCCTTTATTATACAGGGCTGGCTGGATTCCTCTTGATTCCCTGGGGTGAATCTTGCTTTGTCACAATATTCCAGTTCCCTTACTCCAGAGATTGCTTTAGGAACGTCCACATGAATCAGTTCTGGTCAGTGACATGGGGAGAATCTGCTGGATGAAGAGCTGATTCTGGGAAAGTTTTCTCTTCATCGTACCCCTTGTACAGGAACCCTGGTGGCGCAGTGGTAAAGCATACAGCTGCTAACCAAAAGTTCGGTTTGAACCCACCTGCCACTCTGCGGGAGAGAGATGTGACAGTCTGTGTCTATAAAGATTTACAGCCTTGGAAACCCTATAGGGCAGTTCTGCTCTGTCCTTTAGGGTTACTATGGATTGGAATCGACTCTGTGAGCAACGGGTTTGTTTTTTTTGTTTTTAGTACCCCTTTTTCACAGTAAAAATATTTTCTTATTTAGCTTTTGGTTATTGTTGTGTAAGGATGCTTTGCATAGAGTTAATGTGGATTTCTTTGGAGGGAGTAAACCTGAGGACAAAAGCTAGCACATCAAGGATGTAAGAACCAATTGATACTGAGTTGACTCCAACTCATGGCGACCCCATGTGTGTCAGAATAGAACTGTGCTCCATATGGTTTTCAGTCGCTGATTTTTTGGAAGTAGATCACCAAGGCTTTCTTCCGAATTGCCACTGGGTGTGCTTGAACCTCCAACCTTTTGGTTAGTAGCTGAGCACGTTAACTGTTTGCACCACCCAGAGTCTCCATCAAGGATGTAGACAGATGGAAATAGTCTAGATCCTTGATGACTTCATTGAGCAACTGATTAACTGACTCTAGAACATTCTTTCCTTTGGACTTCTTGAGATATGTGATAATAATCACTTATTGTTTAAGCTATTTTAAATTGGGGCTTTTGTTATTTAGTTGAAAACACACTAACTGAAGTAGAAGATTAGCATCTCAGGTAGATCTTAATGCCTTATCTTACTGAGATCTGCCACTGCTTACATCAGAGGGATGGAGCAGTAAAGATGGCCGGCTGGAAGTTCCTTACCTCCCTCCTCTTCTCCCTCCCTTCACAGATAGCTATTTCCCACCATAATATACCTATTTTAGAAAAAAAGGAAAAACTTCAAACCTTTCTGGGTACATTTATATTGTATTTTTTCTTTCAAAAGCAGCTGTTCCAAACTACTTGTTACTTATTGGAAAAGGCCATTTTGTGGATTTGAGCTGGTCAGTAAGTTTAGTCTCTTAGACTGACACGCAGTTGTCTGCTGCTGAGTCTGTCCAAATATTCTGCGATGAACATACAATCACTGCTTCTTGCAGATACGGCTTCAGCACATGGAACTTGCCATGGAATACCAGATGGTACTGAGGCACCAAGTTCTTCCTGCCTGAGAACAATATCATCTGCAAAACAGTACTACTCACAGTGCCGCTCAACAAAGAAACCTTGCTGTTTC
This sequence comes from Trichechus manatus latirostris, assembly GCF_000243295.1. Lineage (NCBI taxonomy): Eukaryota > Metazoa > Chordata > Mammalia > Sirenia > Trichechidae > Trichechus > Trichechus manatus. The sequence goes on from NW_004444103.1 coordinate 1,930,677, forward strand.
TTCAGGACTCCCTGAGTCTGACCATCACATATTGTTTGGACAACTCACTAGCCATCTTGGAATTCTCTGCTCAGGCTGTGCCTCCTCCCTACTCCCACTCTCAGTTATATCTCTGTAAGAGTCTTTTGCTCAATGGTTAGGACAGGATTCATGCCCAGAAGAGCAATACTGAATGGTGGTCGTTGTTAGGTGCTGTTGAATCGGTTCCAACTCATAGTGACCCTGTGTACAACAGAATGAAGCACTGCCTGGCCCTGTGCCATCCTTGTAATTGTTGTTATGCTTGAGCCCATTGTAGCCACTGTGTCAGTCCATCTCATTGAGGGTTGTCTTCTTTTTCACTGACCCTCTACTTTACCCAGCATGGTGTCCTTCTCTAGGAACTGATCCCTTCTGATAGTACTGATGATACCAAAGAGTGATAGTCTCTATTTTTTTCTCCACTGTTGATGAATTCAAGTCAGCAAATGTTGTATTTAGTGTGGGGGATGTATCGATGACTGACATCTTGGTTAAGGAATCTCTAGTCTAGTAAGGAAGAAGACATATAAGCAAATGATAGATGTACGAGGTACAGAAGTGACACAGTGAGGATGGAATGACTTATTTTGGGGAAGCAGGAGGAGGGAGACTTCCTGGAGCTTTTCTCTGAGTTACATTCTAAAGATTGAAAGGGTGTTTGCTAGGACATTCCAGGGAGAGGGAACAGTGTATGCAAAGTCAGAGTGGCGTGAAAGAGGATGGCTGAACAGTGTTTTGAGGGCAACTTAGAAGGAGAACATTTGCTCACATCTTCAGGCTGATCAAATCCCGTGATTGGCTTTGCTAGGCTCAGGTGGTCATGTGTGTCTTGAATTGAGTGTAGAGAATGCAACTTGAGTTTAGGAAGAAACCCCAAGGGTAGCCAGTGGCTAAGAGCATGACCAGTCAGACTGTCTGAGAGTGTACCTGGTTCTGCTCTTTACTTATATGAACTGGGCCACTTTCTTAACTCCTCTGGGTCTCAGCCTCCTCATCTGTAAAACAAGGGACCTACCTCAGAGAGAGCTGTAAACATTAGTCAATACAGTCCTTGTAAAAGAGATTAGAAATGTGCTTAGTATATAGTAAGGTGGTCAATAAATGTTAACTAGTATTACTAGTTATTAAGTTATCCATCTAATAGGGATGTGGTCATGGGGAAATCATATTGTTTCTAAAGGTCAGCAGTCCCCTCTTTATCTCCTTAGACATATTCCACCAGGCAGATCTAGGATTATTTGTAGGTAAGCATTGGCTATAAAGTTTGATGTCTAGTGATGGACTCTGCCTCTGAGTTTGCAGGACTCTAAGGTGGCTGAGCATGTACTGATTGCCTCCTATTTCTCCTTGTTTTCTGTAGGAGACATCCAAGAAGCTTTGTTTGAGAAGCCTTACTGATTTTGTCAGACGTTAATGATTTGCGTGGAGGGACTGCTAGATTGCAGTTAAGAACTTCTCAGAGTGGTTTATAAACTTTGTTTCCCTTTCAACTCTCTACCCCAGTCATTTCTGAATTCCTTAGTTGCAATAGAGATTGCTAAGGTGTTAGTTTGTATTGGCTTTATTTTATTTATTTTCTTTTCAGTTTTCAAGGTGACTTTTTTTTCCTTTTTTTTTTTTTTTGGTGGTAAAAATATATACAACAAAACCTTCACCATTCAACAATTATACATGTACAGTTCAGCGACATTGATTATATTTTGTTCAGCCTGTATCACTATCCTTTTCCAAATTATTCCACCACCATTCACATAAATTCAGTGTCCCCTAAACAAAAACTCCTCTTTCACCTTCCTTCCCACCCCTGGTAACCGCTAATAATGTTTGGTTTCTATATATTTGCTTTGTTTTATATATGTGAGATCGTACAGTACTTGTCCTTTTCCAACTGACTGACTTAGCTCAGCATAGTGTTTTCTAGATTTATCCATGTTGAGGCATGCATCAGGACTTCATTTCTCATTATGGCCAAATAATATTCAGTTTTATGTGTGTACCGTATTTTATTTATCCATTCATCTGTTAATGGACATTTCAGTTGCTTCTGTCTTTTGGCTATTGTGAAATAGCTGCAGTGAACATTGGTGTACAGGATTCTGTTTGCACTGCTGCCTTCACTTCTTCTGGGTATATTCCTAGAATTGGAATTGCTAGGTCAAAATGTAGTTCTATGGTCAACTTTTTGAGAAACCGCCAAACTTCTTTGTTTATTTGTTAGCCCCCAAAAGGCAATGTCATACGGCTTATAATTTTGCCAAGGTTTAAATTTGACTAGGAAAGCCAGCGAGAATGTGAATATTAGTCATTTACTTAGCTGATGAATGAGCCTAACCTGTCATTCACTATCCACAATGCAGTGGGATTTTGCTGTTCCGTACTCATCACTTCATGTTCATTTTATTAAAAATACGGTAAAGAGTTATTAGCAAAGTTGGGGCTTCTTAGCCCCCTTGTCCATACTGTGAAACAAGAGAATTCAGCCTCCCAAAATACCTTTATTTCCAGTCTGCCTCAGGCACTCAGATTCTGGTCTGTGCTGCTTATTGGGGCTACTTCATTGGATAAGAGGTTTTTCATATAAAATAACATATGGAAAGAGTGCTATATATATTGGAATAAATTAAGATAAATTTACCACTAAGGGACAATTGTGTTATGGAATTTTCCTCCTGACTGGTTACCTCATTAAGATTTGTATCAGTTACTATTAGGTTCAGCTACATATTACCAGTAAACCCCAAATCAGAGTGATTTGTACATATAGTTGATTTCTCTCTTGTGTAAAGGATGTGGGAGGTCCGGGGCTACAGTTGTCACTCCACACTGGGAGGACTAGACCCCTTTTATCTTGCTGCTCCACCATCCTCATGGGCCAAGACAGCAATTTCAGCGATCGTATCTAATTCTCTCCAGTAGGAAAAGAGGAAAGAGGGAAAGGGGTAAAGCATTTGCTTTAGCTGCCTTTTAGAGTTTCATGGAAGTCATGCACACTTTTGCCTGTATCTCCTTGGCCTTAACTTAGTCACTTGACTATGTCCAGTGACAACAGAGGTGGTATTTATAGTCTTAGATGGGCATATTCACTGTCCCAAGTAAAATTGAGTATCAGTGATGATAGATGGAGGGTGAGAAAGGTTCCTTGGAAGAGAACTATTAATAGCAATGTCTCTCTCTGGATTTATATAATATATGAGATGTGGCTGGAGCCCTTGTGTTTTTCTGTTCTGATGAAAGGCTTTGAGTGGTCTATTGTTTCAGGAAAATAGAGCTGATTACTTTGCCCCAGTGGTTTTGTGTAAATCTTTTTTGGAAAGTGTAGGTAGGAAGGGAAAAGGAAAATACCACCTGTCCTTTAGTCTTTGCCTGGTGATATCTTTTATTGTATCGAATTAAGAGGCATTAAGTTCTGCCTTTGTGCATTTCAGGGGTTATCTGTATCTGGGAGTAAAACTTCCTTGAAAAACCTTTGTCTGCTTACCTCTCCTTGAGGTATATATGTATACACACCACCTCCCACGTTCATATCCTGGAGATGCAATACCCACTAATCACTCACCATATTGATGTGGAATCTGTGACTGCCTTTACTCATCAGGATGTCACACAACCTTCTATGAGTGTCAAGAATGCTGGTGACAGGGATTGCAGGTCAGAGCAGGCTCCACACCACAGTGGTCGCTGGGCTGCAGAGTGATATAACAGCTGGTCTCCTGCTGTAGTAAAGATCCTGGGATAAGTCTTCCCTTGATCCATCATTTAGAAAGAAAAGGCTAGAATCTAATTTGAATGTGTTTAAAAAAAAAAAAAAGAAGAAGAAGAAAAAAGAAAGAAAAGAAAAAGAAACTCCTAAGAAACATAAGACATCGCTGAAGTCTGGAAGCTAAGCATTTTTTCTGGCACTTATTATTATGGATAAATTATCACAGCCAGCCCGGATTTAGAAAATTGAGCTTTTACTGTTTGGTATTTGAAATATTTTTTTTATCAGGTGAATTCCTTGGTTGTATTTATATATTTGCAAGGATATTTATGTTTTTGTTGAGTTTCTGCAATTTAGGTTCCTATAAAAAGTTCTTTTACAATGCCCCTTAGATAATTCTGATAGTCAAGTATTTCTTTATATTTGGAAAACATTTTATTCATTCATTGGTAAATATAGAAGTCTGAACACAAAATATGGGTAAATCTAAAATGTAGGCTGAATAATAATAAAATCAACTGTCCCTAAAGAATGTTAATTGTCAGGGTAGATCAAACTGGAGGAGTACGAATATGTAATGGCATGTTTCACGATTCTTTCCTTAACCCTGAACTGGTGAAAATTTTTATAATGACCTGGATGAAGACAATGGATAAAACCAAAACAACAACAAAAACAAAAGCAAATCTGTTGCCACCAAGTTGATTCCGACTCATAGCGACCCTGTGCAATGGATAACACCTTATTATTAGTGGATGTAAGAAAACCAGGAGAGCTATTTTGGTCATTGGCAAAAGAATCAGAATTCTTAAAAAAAATTTAATTAGCTGGAAAAATGGATGAAATAAATCTAGCAAGATGAAACATAGCTTAATGAAGCACATGTAAGAATATTTTAGAAATTTTTGTTGATTATAAGTGTGATGTGAGTCAGTAATATGATGTGCCTGCCAAGAAGAGTTAATTTGTTTTTAGATTGAATTAATAGATGTTGAGTGCTTCGAATGTGGGAAGTGGGCCTCCCACTTGTCTCTCTGTTGACCACACTATACTAGGAAAATTATGATCACTTTATCCAGTACATTTTAAGAGGGACATTGCTGTTGTAGTGAGTTTCATTTCTTGATCTTATAGTTTTCAAATACTTAGATCTACTTAACATGCTTATTTTATGGACAGAATGGAAGTACCCTTAGGAGAATACCAGGATGTGGCGGAGAACTGGCAAAGTTTATCCTAGAAAAGAGAAGACTTACGAATAAACCCGTACCTATTGGTCGGAATTGACTTGACGGCAATGGGTCAGTCTTCAAGTTGTTGAACTGCTATATTGAAGAAGGAGAGTAACATTATTTTGTCTTAGACAGCGTAGAGTTAGGATTGTGTGGAAATCATTAGGAAGCAGATTTCAGTTCATTATTACTGTATAAAATTAGAATAGGCTTCATTGTGAAATAATAAAAATCTGTGTATGTGTGTATGTTTGCATGTGTATGTGTGTGTGCATTTGATTGGGCTCAAATGGAGATTGAGACACCTCTTGGTGTGGATTCTGTGAGAATTCATGCGTTGATTAGGATTTTGAATAGGATGATTACTGTGGTTCTTTTCTGAAGTTTTTAGTCTAAGATTCTTTGAAATCCTCAAGTTTGAAATGTTAAAAAGTGATACAGTCAAGTTGAAATCTTTCACCTGGAAGGAGAGTCAAAAAGTCAATTGGTCTGCTGTCTGGTCCCCATATAGGACCACTTCTAAACTATATGCTGTGGATCACCATTGTTCTGAATTTTAAGAAGTGCAAGGTTGCTATTATAGCTTATTTTAAATCCACATTAATTAAATGTTGATGGATAATAAGGCACTGTGATTTAAAAACCAAAATGAATAAAATGGTGTCCATTGAAAATCTCCCTTTCACCTTTGTTCTCCATCTGCCCACTTCCCATGACTACCTCCCCCTCTTCCACAATTTGTCTGCGTATAGAAGCAAATTCAAAAACATGCTTTTACTTTGCTTCTTTTTGGTGCAAATGGTGGCTTATTGTGCGTATTGTTTTATAACTTGCTTTCTTCCCAAAGATATTTTGAAGATCTTGTCATATCAGCACATAGAGAACTTTTGTATTCTTTTTATACAGTTCATAATACTCCACTGTTTGGATGTAACATCATTTAATTAGCTCCCTATTTATGAACATTTATGTTTCATTTTTTTTTTTAACTATTAATGAATATGCTGAAGTAAATAGCCTTGTACATATGTCATGTTGCACTTGGCAGGTATGTCTGTAGTATCAATACCCAAAGTAGAATTGCTGATTTCAAAGATATATAAATTTATTGCCAAATTGTCCACTGTTTTTGTTGTTAATTTATATGATTCCAAACTTGAAAAATGGTGTCTCATATAGTTTTAATTTCCACTTTTCTTATGAATGAAGTTAGGTGTACTTTCATAAGCTTAAGAGTCATTTTGCTAAATATATCCATTTTGTCTACTCTTTTATTGGCTTATTGGCCAAGTTCTTATCAATTTCTAGGAGCTCTCTGTTTGGAAATTAGCCCTTTGGGGAATGAGTTGCTTTTTTTTTTTTTTTTTCTGGTTAGTATTTTTTCTAATAATTTTGCTTGTGGTGTTTTTTTGCCACGCAAAATTTATATCTAGTGTGTACGCAAATAAATGTATGACTTGTGGATTTTTGAGTCATGGTTAGAAAAGTCTTTCTCATAGCAGTGTTTAAAGGAATTCTTCCATGTTTTCTTAGAGTACCTTTATGGTTTCATTTTTCACTTTAAAATTTTTAATTCATTTGGACCATAACAGGGTGAGGTATGGTCCAACTTATTTTTTTCCAGATGGCTACATAGTTGTTCTGACATCACAGTTGTTCATTTGTGTAGCTGAGCAACTACACAGTTGTTCTAGCATTGAATAGGCCATCTTTTACTACTGATTTAAGGTGCTATAGAGGTATTCTTTAATACATTTCTGATTGTACTTAGATCTGTTTTTTGGGTCTGTTCCATTGGTCTATCTGTTGGTGTATAATACGGAGTATTTTTATAATAAAAATGTTGTTGGGTGCCATCAAGTCATTTTCGACTCCTAGTGACCTCATGTGACAGAGCAGAACTGCCCCATCAGGTTTTCTTGGCTGTAATTTTTATGGAAGCAGATTGCCAGGTCTTTCTCCCTGAAGCGAACTGCCAGCCTTTTGGTTAGCAGCAGGGACTTAACTGTGTGCCCCACCAGGGCTCCTTATAATGCAAATAGCTTTTCTTTCCGAAATTCTGTTTTCTGACAGGTATGCCCACTGCTGGATTTTAAGTTTAATTTCCTTTTTCCTCCTGTCATGGATTGAATTATGTCCCCCCAAAACATGTGTCAACTTGGTTAGGCCACGATTCCCAGTATTGGGTGGTTGTCCTCCATTTTGTAATCATAATTTTATGTTAAAGAGGATTAGGGTGGGATTGTAACACCCTTACTAAGGTCACATCCCTGATCCAATGTAAAAGGAGTTTCCTTGGGGTGTGGCCTGCACCACCTTTTCTCTTACAAGAGATAAAAGGAGAGGGAATTGGGGCGGGGGGACCTCATACCACCAAGAAGGAAGCACCGGGAGCAGAACACATTCTTTGGACCCAGGGTTCCTGTGTGGAGAAGCTCCTAGTCCAGGGAAAGATGATGAGAACGACTTTCCTCCAGCGCCGACAGGGAGAGAAAACCTTCCCCTGGAGCTGACACCCTGAATTTGGACTTACAGCCTACTAGACTGTGAGAAAATAAATTTCTCTTTGTGAAAGCCATCCACTTGGAGTTACTTGTGGTATTTCTGTTGTAGCAGCACTAGATGACTAAGACATCTCCCTGTCTTTTCTATATGCAACGGTAGACCTCATCTCTATACTAATATAGTTATTTATTCGTTTATTGACTACTGGTGTAACACTGTAATATTTACTGTCATTTTATGTCTTTTTTTAAAAAACAAACAAAGCCTGATATTTAGTTAGGTGCCATGTTTTGTGAATTATACCATCTTTGTTGGAGTTTCCAAGAAGATGGCTTGCTCACATCTCCTTTTCTTGATTCATATCCATGAATTTTCCATACCATGATCACAGAAGAGTAACTCACTGTTACAACATCTGAGCTTTAACACTAATAAACTAGAAATTGCAAAGATATTATTTTAGAGCAATTTTTAAAGGACAAAATGCTTTTGATGCAAGAAACTGGCATGAAGAAATCCACAGGTTCTAATTTTTGAGTGATAAATTTATTTTATTCATTAAGTGAGGGAAGTGGACTAAAGATCTCGAAGGTCCCCTTCCGTTCATTGTCATTCTCGCATACATTTCCATTTCCATGATCATTTTACCTGGACACTTGGATTGCAAGTTGAAGCTCTTCTTGGTGATTCCTGGGGCTTGGCAGCTAAAGTGCTCTCAGCTGCCTCGCTCTCAGCAATTGCTGTACCATTTCCATCTGGTCCCTTTTGTGAACCACGCTCAGGGAGCTGAAGTCACGAACTTAATTTGCTTTGTTGTACAGACACACACAAAAGGGACCTGCTTTCTTTCTCTTCGTGTTATAGAAAGGGAGAACGAAATATAATGGTGATGTTCCTGGGTTTCAGCTTGGTTTAGCTTCTTCTAAAATGAAGGTGATAACCTTGGTGGAAAATAGAATGGTCTTCTGGCCGCACTACTCAGAGCACACCTGGGTGCAATAGAGTACTTCTTTATCAGCCTGTTACTACCAGCAACAATTCCTTTACAAACTGTCTTGTTTGTTAGACTCCTAGGTAAAACCCATTTTTTGAAAGAGCCCGTCTTATATTTGAATGGCATTTTAGTAAGCCTTTTGAGCAGATTTAAACTTATTTCACAGTCAGCCTTCTTTTCAAAGTCAATTCATACCAGTTTGTTTAGTCTTTCTGATCCTTTAATCAGTTTATCCTCAGCATGTTTTCAGATGCTTCACATCTCTCTGTAGAACTGGACTGCGTTCTTTAATAAAATCTCATCAGGATCGAATAAAATGGAAAGATCATCCCATTGCTGTTCCTTATATATCTGAGGATTTGTCATTTTTTTCTCAAATACTGTATTGTTCTTTCTCCATTTAAGTATTTAAAACAAAGAAAAAAAAAATCTCTGCATGACCAAATCCACCCAACCTCTAGTGATGCCCCTGTAGTCATGGCTGGCTTCATAGGCATGAGCCTGTGCGATTTCAAAAGGGCCTTGTGCTCAAATGAGCCCTGTGCCTGGTTTAATGCTCTGCTGTTGTCTTGGAGTCCCTGGGTAGTGCACTTGATTAAGCACTTGGCTACTGACCAAAGGTTGGCAGTTCGAAGCCACCTAGAGATACCTTGAAAGAAAGACCTGGCGATCTGCTTCTGAAAGGTCACAGCCTTGAAAACCCGATGAAGCAGTTCTACTCTGCACACATGGGATCACCATGAGTCGGAATTGACTTGATAGCATCTGGTTTGGTTTTTTTTTTTGGCTGCTGTCTTGAAATTCTTGATAATTTTTTTAACAAGAGGCTTCACATTTTCACTGGACCTTACAAATTATGTAGCCAATGTTGCTTGTAGTTGATGAGTAGAGGACACTGTTGCTAAGTCATAACCCACATGTAACTCACCCTCAGTAATAATTATACTAGCTAGGCCCGGGGCGAGGAAATCTGGTTGTAAACTCTTCCTAGTTCTACAACTTTCCCCCCAGCATGCCTGAAGATGCTGTCACTGCTCTGCTGTTGTCTCTCTGTTCTTTGTGTTATCCTTTGGATTTGTCTCCTCCTTATGTTTAAAAGCTCAGCTGCTAACCAAAAGGTCGGCAGTTCAAATCTGCCAGTCGCTCCTTGGAAATCCTATGGGGCAGTTCTGCTCTGTCCTGTACGGTCACTATGAGTCAGAACCGATAGGTGGCAAGGGTTTGGTTTTGGTGTTGTGCTTTATTTATCTCAGCTCAGTCACTGAGGTATGTTTGTTTTGTGGAATCCAAACTTCTTGGTATCCAACAGATGTTCTTCCCACAGCATTCTTTCTCAGGACCCCTTCTGTTCCTTTCAGTCTTCTTCCTATTCCCTCTTGTCCCGGGCCGACTTCAAGAGTGCTTGTCCTCTCTGCTTTTGCTGTTTAGGACAGCTGGCAATTGCTGCACAACAGTTTCTCATTCAAATTTTAGATTTTTCCCTGTTTATGCAAAGACCTGGGAAGTAATTATGGGACCCGCCTGGGGTTAGAAAGTCGGATTGTAATTTTTTTCCTTTTCTTTGACTGCATTTTTTTTTTAATTGTAATAAAAAAGTATAGATAACACAACATTTGCCAGTTAAACATCTTTCCTGTTTTCAGTTCAGTGACACCAATTAAATCAATCATGTTGTGTAACCATCACCAATATCTGTTGCCAAATTTTCCATCAGTGAATTCTATTTTAATATCAGAGTTCCAGTGTACACAGGGCAGTGACTTGGAAGCATTTTGAAATTGAGCCATCAGAGTAGTAGGAATTTTTAGTTTTGATTTTTCTTTATCATAAGGTTAATCAGAGGTGTCACATCTGACATATATGTGGCAAATATAACTTTTAAGGATCATTGCGTTTCGTGGGTTAGCTAATTTATCAGCTGATTTCCTTTTTCTTTGCAGCTTAACAAGCAACAATTGCAGTTACTAAAAGAACGGTTCCAGGCCTTCCTTAATGGCGAAACCCAGATTGTAGCCGATGAAGCATTTTGCAATGCAGTTCGAAGTCACTATGAGGTAAGTTTAAATAGCTTTGTTCTTGGCCTTCTGATTTTTTTTTTTTTTAAGATATTTTTGAAAATGGCTTTCCCATTTTAAGAAACTCACCAGAATGATAGGAAGGCTATGAGTCTGCAGCCTTTCGGAGAGCATTGTCAATTCTATTTTGCAATTTCAGAACTTTAATTCCACAGCCTGGTTTTGAGAGATAAACAGAATTGGAAAATACCGGTATTCCCATCTTTTGCAGAGAAGGAAACTGTTTAGAAAAATCTTCTGGCAGTGATTGATATACCTGAGTATAACTATCTTTGGGTCCACATATCTAAATTATCCTTTTAAATTGGGATTTGAACAGTAAATTGCTATCTTGGGTGGTTTCGTTCCCTCGCTTTGTAATAGTTAAGGCCAGTAGGTAATTTCGAGTCTGAGTGTTCTCACTTTCATGTTTGGACTTTCATGGTTTTTGTGACTTAGAAATTTCTGTGATTCTATGATCTTTTTTGGCTTCTTAGATCTTTTGAAGTACATTCTTTCAGTGATGCTGTATATTGTTTGCTGTATAAGACTGTTTTCACCTATTAAGAAATTGTCAGTAGTAATTTGCTCATTTATTAGGTTTAGAATCCTTTATCTGGGATGGCCAATTCCAACCATGGAATATATATGCAAAGTCCTAATCAATGTTTATAACCAATAAAATTGAAAATATATCTTCATACTCTTCCTACAAGTTCTCCCAAAGTCTGTTTGCGATTGATTTCTTTCCCTCAGCTCCACAAATGCTATTTCTGCAATGATTTTATGAATAGCCTTTTCCATCTTGATTGTACATCTCTATTTTCTGTGGACAGAAGAGTCATCTGTATCTTATATTGGTTGTATCTTCAAATATTTGGTTTATTTTATTTCTCTTTAATGCTTGGGATCTTAGTGTGAGACTCAGGATAAATTTCTTCTCTCCATATTATTTAATCAAAAGCTTTTCTCTAGGTACCATTCATTTTTTAAAAAGGTAAATCATGACCGATTGGGTTCTGTGTGTTTTTATGCAGTGTCCTCTTGGGCACGTATGGATGTTTATCTCTCTATGTCTATATCTGTGCCAGTTTCAATACGTATTTATTGTGAATACTGTTCACCACGTTACATAGAAGCATATATCTTGAAAGTGATAATGATTTTTCAATGACAATGTAATTCTTGTGGCATCTGTTTTATAAAATGTCTTAAGTTGGCCGGCCCACTAAAGCAATCAGAATAAGAAAGAAGAAATCTGGTTTGAAATTTCATCAACCTTTTTCTTCCTAAAATTAGCATAATTAGGAAAAAAAAAAAAGAGCCAAAACATCTAAACCACATAACTAGGCAGACACGGTGGCAGAGTAAGACCAGAATAAGAAAAAAAGAAATAGTAGGTAGCATACATAGCAACTTAATAAAAGTTAGCAGTTGTAATCATGATAATTTTATGATTGCTATAGGGTTGCTATGGAGTCCTGGTGGTTCAGTGGTTAAGAGCCTGGCTGCTAACCAAAAGATTGGCAGCCACTCCTTGGAAACCTTGTGGTACAGTTCTCCCCTGTCCTTTGGTGTCACTAAGAGTCTGAATTGACTCAACAGGAATAGGTTTGATTTTTCAGTTTTTGTTTATTGTTAGATTCTGCAATACTTCTATTTTTTTTAATTGAAGGTTTTTTCTTTCTTTTTTTTTTTTGATATTTTTAGACCTCTTTCGGAATACATCTGTATGCTGTGTATCCTGTAATATCGAGAGTCCTACCTTCCATGATTCTTTGCCATCGCTTGATGAAACGCTCTATTTATATTAAAATGAAGATGTTCCTGGGGGGACATAGAGCAGAATAAAACAACAAACAGTTTTAGGGACTGAATATGTGGAGTGACAGTGATGGCAAAATGGTAGCTCTTGTTACTGAATGGCCCAGAGGACTGCAGAAAGACTTATAGCATAGGCCGCAATGTCTTGAACTTGGCAGTTCTCATAGGTTTAAGTGCTCACGGTACAGCAGCTAATCAAATAATTTCTCAGTCTTGCACATCTCGACTTGATATGTCATTGTAATAATATGTTGCTGGCTGTGGGTCAGGAATTTTTTTTCCCTTCTGTTAACCAAATGAAACATTTCATCAGAAAATCATACTTCTTCATGTAATTGAACTCATAGCAATATCGTGATTGCAATGACCTGTTTACTCCACTTAATGAGGGAGTAAGACGTAAAATTCACATTGACTTTAGTGTTGTATTACATACAGCTTTTTAAAAAAAAAATTTTTTTTTATTGTTGTAATTTAAATGAAGTTTACATTTCAAGTTCGTCTCCCGTACAAAATTTATACATACTTTATTATGTGACCCTAATTGCTTTCCCATACTGTGACAGCACACTCCTCCTTTCCACCCCTGATTCCCCATGTCCATTCAACCAGCTCCTAACCCTCTCTGCCTTCCCATCTCACCTCTGG
>NW_004444103.1:1943754-1974857 GCF_000243295.1 Trichechus manatus latirostris
AGTCAGACCATTAAGTCTGGTCTTCTTTCTAGAATTTGAGTTCTGCACCCCACCTTTCTCCTGCTCCATCAGGGACTCTCTGTTGTGTTCCCTGTTAGGGTGGTCATTGGTGGTAGATGGGCACCATCTAGTTCTTCTGGTCTCAGGCTGATGAAGTCTCTGGTTTATGTGGCCCTGTCTGTCTCTTGGGCTAATACTGTTTTTTGTTGTTGTTGTTGTTGTTTTAAAATCCTTCAAGCATCTCACTGTCTGCAGAGAGGCATAAAATGGACACAGATTCTACAAGTGTTTATTTTTTCTTTGTATCCATATCTCTTCTTTTGTTTGGTTTCTGTTTTTCAATTTAGGACACTTCCACTGACTCTGCAGATGTGTAGACATAGGTTTATTGCAATGTATTACATCCCAAATTGTTCTTCCCATCAGATATCTGCTTCTATTTCATGGGACTCTGGTGGACTTTGTCCAAACAAAACCCATGACAGTGTGATTTATAATGGATATGTGGACAAGTAGCTGGCCTTTCACTTGAAGATTTCCAAAAAGAAGACACTACATAAACTTTCAAGTTCCGTTACTATGCAAAAAAATGAATGTTAGAGCTTGCTTTCTTTCTTTTTTTGATGGGCTGGCTTTGTTCACAACATTTCAGAAAAGATACGTAGTTCTCATAATACTTCCATTTGTTTACATTCTCTTCTGGTTCCAAAGAATGGGAATGCATTACAGAGGCTTTTAATCTTTAAAAAATTATCAAAGAAGTATTGAACTAAGTCTTGCCCTTACCACTACCACCATTATTTGCTGTTCAGATTTCCTGCCTGTTTAATGAGACAAATTAGAACAACTTCAATACATTTTCAAAAAGTTCTGTGCTTATTTACAAATTGTACATTAAAAGAAAAATTATTCACTTTCATCTCTAAAATTTGAACTCTAATTTTGGCCCTTTTAAGTTTCTGTACTTTTACGCCCCTCCAGAAAAAACCACATTATTAAATTCGGGGATTCAGAAGTTTTCCAGTTTGATACAACTTTAAGAACACTTCTAATGTAAATAAAATAAATGTTTATGTTATAGAATTTTTTAAATATTTAAAAATGAAAAGAAAACAAATATTACCTGTATTTCCAATAGCTATAGGCAACTTGTTTTAACCGTTTCTCTTTTATAGATATGTAACCTGGAATCATTTTGATTTTTGTTACATAATGTTATGTCATGTACATTCTTTTCTTTTTGTTGTTATTGTTGAGAATACACACAGCAGAACAGACACCAATTCACCAGTTTCCACTTGTACAGTTCTGTAACAGTGATTATATTCTTCCAGTTGCGCAATCAGTCTCACCCTCCTTTTCTGTACCCTGAGCTTCCTTTAGAATTGAAATGTATACCGTCAGTGTTATTTAGTCTTGGTTTTGCAAGCTGGAGAGTGAAGGACTGGAAAGATATGCACTTAAATATTTTTAGGAAAATTTCTTGATATCATTTTACCTTGGAATAGAAGTACTTACTTTTCCTATTCCAAGGATGTTTGACCTGTCAAAATCTCTTTTAGAAAGGCCTGTTTTTTCATTCTGAATTGATGGTCGCTAAGTAAACCAAGATTGGCAGCCTATGGCAGGAAGGGATTAAAAAAAAAAGGTCAACACATCCATCACTGAAATCCAGTAACCAGTAATGAGAAGTGAGGTTTTAAATTTACATTGAGCTCTGCAGATCACATTGTATTTGTTATTTTTGCTATTAGCCATTATAGTTCATGTGCTTTATAAACAAGAAAATACAACCTAAAGTAGTGGGGGGGAACTGACGTTTAGTCTCTATTTGCACTGTGAACAGGTATTTCATTTTACTAGAATAGAAAATTAAAAAGTGAGTTTCAGAGGTAAGGAAACATAAAAAAAAAAAAATACAAAAGGCAAACAAAAAAAAAAAGAAAATATTTGCAGCATAACAAAAGGTGAACAGTCTTCTTTGTGTTGGAAGAACACCTGTAAAACAGCATTTAAAAGATAAGCATCCAAATGGAAGTATCGGCAAAGAACGGGAACAGGTAAGAAAAAGAAATACGAGTGACCAATGTACATAAGGAAATGTTCAACATCACTAACAGTAAAATAGAAACAAGCAAACCTAATAGTTGGCATTCATTTTATAATATCAAGTGTGCAGAAGAAAATGGCAATCTCATATATTGTTATGGTAGCATAAATTGTTACTACTTTTCTTGACGGCAATTTACTAATCTGTATAAAGAGCTTAAATGATGCTCATCTCTTATAACCTAATGCCATTTGCAGAAACTTATCAAAGATGCACCAATTTAGGAATATGAATGATAATCTCAGCTTTTATTATTTTTATTAGGTAAAAATGGAGAAAACATAAGTGTCTTACAGTAAAAAAGACATTAAACAAAATTTAGATATAACCACACAATGGTCTATTAATGCAGCTATTTAAAACCATGTTTATGGGAAATATTTGATATTAAGTAACATTCATGACACATTTTGCTCACTCAAAGAACTATCTATATGCAAGCAACTCGAAAAGTCAGATAGGAAGCATCTCATACCAGGTAGCCACGAAGAAAAGAAGCATATGCGGTTTACCTCAGTGTGGCATTTATAATCCCCTGTCCCAACTAGGGAGTGCTCAGGTTAGGGTTAAGAGCCGTGGGAAGGCAGGACCTGGCCAGGTGTGAGATGCTTATTTTAGTGCTTAGGCCTGACACCACAATTCAGAAAGAGTTTGCACAAATCATATTTGTTAATACTTTGTTTAAAACCCAAAACCAAACCCCTTGCCATCGAGTTAATTCCAACTCAGCGTGACCCATGTGTTACAGAGTAGAACTGCTCTATAGGCTTTTCTTAGCTGTAATCTTGTGGAAGCAGAGTGCCAGGCCTTTCTTCCACTGAGCTGCTGGGTAGGTTGAAACCACCAGTCTTTGGGTTAGCAGCTGATCACAAACTTCTTCTGCCACCCAGACTCCTTATACTTTTTTGAGGGAGTGCTTGCTTCTTTAACTAAAGACAGCATCAGCAAAACAAGTCCTCAGGGGAAAAGGTAAGTGAGTGCTGAGTGGCTTTCTGGGCAGAACCACTGCCTGTGGCTTTCTAAGGCCTAGAAAGCCCATTTGGTCACAGATTACATTTTATAAGATTGCTGCTTCGTTACTCTGGGAAATGCTCTTTAACTTTAAATGTCTTGTTCCTTCTGAAGCTGTTTAGTTTCATTTATTTTGCTTTAAATTATTTGTCTTGTAAGCTTAAGGTTAAGTAGCATTTCTTTGAATACCTATAGTTAGTTACGTAGCTCATAGGCAAACTATACCTTATGTGGATAGATTTTTTTTGTAGCAGAAAGGTCTTCTTAATTTAAGACTTAAAATTTTCCTTCATTACTTTGACTGTTGCCCGGTTTCTAAAAGAATTCAGGGAGAAACAAGCTCATTTCTCTGACTCTCCCTATGCTCCTGAAAGTCATGAAGTTTTGTGCTTGCTAAGAGCCACTCTTAAGTCGGTTCAGTGCATTTCCTTTGCTTATCCTCTGTCAGACTTATTCAGTAGTCCTTGGTATCAGTAAATTCTGTTTTTATAGCTTTTTATTTTTCCTTTGGCTTCAAGGGTGAGATCTTGAGTGGAAACACGTGTACCCTTGGTAGCACAGATGCAACAGGTGCTGCTCTCACCTTGGTATATTTAAACCTTTCCTCTCCCAGAGTCATAAAAATGGGTAGACTAAGCTCCTGGAAGGGAACCCTGGTGGCGCAGTGGTTATAGTGCTTGACCGTGAACCGGAAGGTTGGTGTTTTGAACTCACCAGCTGATCCCTGGGATAAAGATGTAGCAGTCTGCTTCTGTGAAGCCTTGGAAACCCTATGGGGCAGTTCTGCTGTGTCCTATAGGATCGTTATGAGTCAGAATCAACTCAATAGCAACGGGTTTAAGCTCCTGGAAAGTTTAAAGTATTAAGCAAGTAAAATGTGCAAGATAATGACTAGTTAAGACGGTCATTGATCATTTGTTTCCTGTTACATTATTGGTTTTGCTGATTACATTCGTATCAATTGTCATCTAAAATACTTGTGGAAAGGCCTGTTTTCATTTGGTACCACGTAAAATACACTGAAGACGTGGTCCTACCATTTAACACTTTACAGTTTAAAAAAAGTTACTCATTTTAGTCACTGAAGGTACCTTCAGGATGGAGAATTTTGTTTTCATAAGGTCGTTCGGAAGAGTTTTCTTTTGCATATGAATCCAGGTTTGTGATGAGAGTTTTATTTTAAAGTGGTTCAGCTGGTGTCAAATGAAAAAATCCTGGCTTAGATAAGGAGAAGTTTTATTAGAAAGAAGAGAGGGAAAGGGACTATTGCAACAGAAGGTTTCTTAGGCTGGGTTCTCTAGAGAAGCAAAACCAGTGAAGTATATCTATATATGGAACCCTGGTGGCACACTGGTTAAGAGCTATGGCTACTGACCAAAAAGTTAGCAGTTCGAATCCACCACACTCTCCTTGGAAACTCTATGGGGCAGTTCTACTCTGTCTTACAGGGTCGCTACGAGGTCAGAATCGACTCGACGGCAATGGGTTTGGGTTTTTTTTTTCCTTTGATTTATACATATATATATAGAGAGAGAGGGGAGAGAGAGGGAGATTTATCTCAAGGAAATGGCTCATGCGGTTGTAGATGCTGGCAAGTCCCAAGTCCATGGATCAGGCATCAGGTGGAGGCTTCTCCTGGCTCACGTAGTTGCAGGGGCTGACAAACCCAAGATGGGCAGGTTGGATGGTAGGCTGCTGGCTCACAGGCTGTGGGGGTGATGAATCCCAAGATCAGCAAGCAATATGGTAGGCTGAAGTCCCAAGAACCTGAGGTCAGATGATCATGAGCTGGATGCAGGATGCAGAGCGAGCAAAAGCCAGTAATCTTTGCCCGAACATTCATATATATTGGATTCAGGCCACACCCCCGAGGAAACTCCGCTTGCAACTGATGGGCTGATCACATCGGATCACATCATGGAGGTGACTACATTATATCACAAAATGGAGGATGACTACATCATTACATAACTGCCAAACCACTGAGAATCATGGCCTAGCCAATTTGACACACAACCTTAACCACCACAGAGGGGTAGGGGGACTGCTATAATAGGAAGAAAGCTCTGGCCATAAGACCAACAAGTGTCTCAAGAGTTAGGGAAAAAGTTGTTGTTGTTGTTTTTTCTTTTATAGAGATAAGAGTAAAGAAGGCTAAGGAAAAACAGATGTGGCAAAGTGGGATGGTTTGTGCTGAGGCTAGCCTTTTCTCCAAGAAGGTCCCTTAAGAAAGGGTTGTTATGTTGGCTCAGGCTGAGGTTGGGCAAAGGAGACTTGAGGGGAGGAGAGAAGCTTAACCAAAGTTTGGTTCACAAGCATTTTGTTTCTGCGATCAGTAGGGAGAAGCAATTCAGTTATTCATTTATGAGACAAGGAATGGGGATTTGGAGGGTTTGTGGCTGGCCTGGCCATAAGTAAACAAGCTGGCATCTTTGACTCTTATCTAAGTCATATGGGGAAGTATGGTTATTTGCAATAAGCTGTTTTCCTGAACAAAAAGGGTTGGAGTGTTTCTTTAACTATTGCTTTTTCCAGGACCACAGGTTCAGGTCAAATTCAACTTCGTCACTGGTCAATTAAGACTTAGTGTCTTGAAGAAGGACAGCTATTTGAAAACAAGCTATTTAGGAAATGCCTATTATTTTTAGGAGGCAAGGGGATAATGTTTTTATGCATTTATCCCATAAACCTTCAGGCATCCACTGTGTGTCCAGCACTATTCAGGTTCTCTTCAGGGCGCATGGGTTCTACCTTGCTCTCAAGCACTTGGTATTCTATTAACGGTTAAGGCATGTTTCCAACTACGATGTGAGCGAGAACTGTGGTGAGTGCTAAAAGACAAAAAGAGATGGTTTCAGAGAGGAACTGATGAGTTGCCCTTTACAGCTGAGGTTCTTAAGCTGGTTAGAGTTCAGGGAGTCCGTCAGCTCACATGGGAAAACATCACATTTTTATTTCCACTAATCTGTAACTGAAATTTAGCATTCACTTACATTATGAATGTGGACAACGAACCACAATAGTACTAGCAGTACCTGAGACTTTATCACCAATAGAAATAGATCTAGTTTTATATCACATTGTATTGCATTACAGCTTTCTCTAAATATTGTTTATGTTCATGAGCTACACTGAAATTACAGTACATTTAAACCCTCTTTACATTTTGTTATTTAATGAGTTATTAAAGAATCACGTAAATTGC
This sequence comes from Trichechus manatus latirostris, assembly GCF_000243295.1. Taxonomy (NCBI): domain Eukaryota; kingdom Metazoa; phylum Chordata; class Mammalia; order Sirenia; family Trichechidae; genus Trichechus; species Trichechus manatus. The sequence goes on from NW_004444103.1 coordinate 1,950,081, forward strand.
TAGGGCACAATTTGTTTCTAAGAATATTTTTCTAACTGTTTGTAGTGTAATTGCTTTCCTCTGTAAAGAAAGGAATTGTGGATTTCCTTTGGATTGCTGTGGATTCAATTGTGGATTTAATTTTATACATCAAAAGCATTATCCAGAAAGGGATCCATAGGCTTTACTAGACTGCCAAATGGTTCATGCTACAAAAACTGTTAGGAATCTCTGACGTAAAGGGACCTGCAAAGGCTTCGTCACTGAGGAAGCAGAGTTTAAGCAGAGGGAAACAGAGGGGTGGACAAAATTGTGCCTATTCTTTCTATCTGGGTTGGAATTCAGATCTCACATCCCCTAGCGATATGGCTCCTGGAAATGACATCACCTTCCTGTGCTTCAATTTCTTCTCCTGTACAAAAGAGATAATAATGTTCTTACCTTCCAGGATTATTGATGATTAAACCAGTTAATGAATTTAAATTGTAAGAACCTTGCATGTGCTAAGTGTGAGCTGCTATTAATGTTATCTCCTGGAGCATTGTTTTCCCAAAATTATCTGCCATTGTTCTGCACAATTCAGCACTTGATTTATATAAACGTGTACACTGTTTTCTAATAATCATAAGCTCTTTCAGGGTAGTGAACTGTGATTTATGCAGTATTGAACATACAGTAGTCTATATTAAGTAATCAATTTATTTGAGTTAAACAGTTCCTCAGTTAAATATACATGTACTTAAGTACCCAGTCACCAGCTGCCTCATGGCCTAGGAATATAAAGATGAAGAAGGCAAGATCCCTGCCTCTCAGTCTACTGGGAAAGACAGTTGTATAAGCAGTTAATTGTTAAAATTGCCCTGGCCCATTTTACCAGCTTGGAGTGAGGTGCCAACTGAGGCCGCATCCCTCTTTTAAAGTTTTCCTTTTTGTGTTGAGCAAACCTAGAGGGCTGCAGTATGCTTGCATCTACTTCAAAATGGAAATATTATGTACATGTTGTTGTTGTTAGCTGCCTGAGAGTTTGCTCCCCAACTCATGGTGACTCAGTGCACAACAGAACCAAATGCTTTCTGTCCTGAGTCATCTCCATGATCGGTTGCAAATTAGACCCTTGTGATCCGTAAGATTTTCATGGAAATTGATACTATGTGGGTTTCTCATGAAGCTGTTCAAAGTATATAAGATTAAAGATGTGAACTTGTTTAGTACAGTTTCAAATGGTAACTTTTAGGGTGAACCATATGAAACTACCCATATGTGACCATTTTCTGCCCACCAAAAAAGGCTGTTTCCTATGGGTAAGCGTGATAGCATTCGTAACAGTAAAAATGAATTCTACTTGCTGTCTCTTAGGTGGGATTTATGTGTTGCAGTAATCTTATAAACATCCAGTTATCAGAGGCTGGTTGATTTGCTTTCAGGAACATTATGGCCGGTGGATTACTTTTTAGGGGTATACTAAAAACCCCAAGTGTTTCTCTGTATATACATAGCTCTATGAAGTATCGTCTTACATGCTTGTATAATACCTTAAATTTCATTTACTGTGAAGATAACTTTAATAATATGTATTTTAATGTTGTTTTTAATTTTTTTTCCCAAATGTTTGGTATATCCTCTGCAATCAAACTTAGCGATTATAACAGTGTTATTTAATGACAGCGTGATTTCACTGTGGCATAAATTTGTTGTCTTTAAAACCATTTCCTCTAGAATGACTCATTAGGCCTGGTTGACACCTTCAGTATAACAGTCATTTCACTTTACTGCCCCTCAGCCAGCATGCCAGTGTCCACTGATTACGTGGGATTGGAATACCAGTGCTCCAAAATTAGAAGGAGACCGCAAAGTGTTTCATTAAGACACAATAATTAGGAAACATTATTTTAGTAGTTGTAGTTTTCTATTGCAAGAACTCTTTCCTTTTTGAGCAAGTTCTTTTCACTTTGAGATGGTTTGCATGTGCTTTTGTTTTATAAATTACAGCAAATGGTTGCAGAGAACTAATTTCTTTCCCCCCTGCCCCCGTGGCCTTTAATCTCCAAGATTTTCATGAAGCAGTAAGTGACGATTTTCTACTTTTGTGATTTTTTTCCAGTCACTTGGAATATATTTAATCCGGTACATATACTGTTGAGATTGTAGCTTGACTGCTGAGTTCTCTGTCCTAAAAATTTCTGTGTCACCTAAGACCCGTTACCAAAGAGTCCATTCTGACTCATAGCAATCCTATAGGACAGAGGAGACCGGCCCCATAGGGTTTACAAGGAGAGGCTCGTGGAATTTAATTCTTATTCTAGCTTATCTTCTACTTTTCTAATAAAATTGTACGCACACCTGATGGTGTAGCATGGGCAGACAGTGTTAAAGTAGTGGTGATTATAGAGGAATGTGAAGGGTCCTTCAGGAGGTAAAGTATTAAACATACTTAACCTCTGTGCTGTGCATCTTGTGAAGGAAAAAGCAGACCAGCTGTCCCTCTGTCTCTGCCCAGTATGCCTTTATTTTATAAATTGGCTTCACTGCATGCTGTGGTGCACTCACAGTGGTGGGTATGGTGTGAATGTGCTCCCCCTGCCCCTTTCCTTATCAGAAGGCTTGTCCAGGGAAGTCGGTGATTTTAATGATTTAGGGAGCAGAGGAAAGAGCCCTGGTGGTGCAGTGGGTTAAGTGCTTCGCAGCGAACCAAAAGGTCGATGGTTTGATCCCACCATCTGGCTCCATGGGAGAAAGACCTGGCGATCTGCTCCCATAAAGATTACAGCCCGGGAAACCCTATGGGCAGTTCTACTGTATCCTATAGGGTCGCTGTGAGTTGAAATCAACTTGATGGCACACGACAACAAGGGAGCAGAGAGGAGGGGCTGTATGTGGGGACTTCTAGCTTGCTCTCCTTCCAGAGCTCCCTGCATCTGTCAGGCTGGCCCTCCAGAACCTTCTGAGGCTACTCCTGGAGATGGTCACTTTCTGTGCACATCTATGCACACCTGCAAACTCTGGCTTGCCCATACCTATCAATGGGTAAAAGCAGGGCCAGGTCCATACAACATGGAGGGATTTACACCTTGGCTTTCCCTTTATTTCTTCAAAATTGCACAAACTTGTAATGGCAGAGGGTGCAATCCCTGAAAGTTTGATTAATGAAGTAATAAGTGGCAAGTGATTATTATCATAAATGCAGCATCAGCAATACAGGATAGAGTCCGCCATGAACATAGATTCGTTGGGCAGATGCTCTCTGACTGAGAAACAGGTTTACCTCATTGTTTCTATGTACTCTTATCCCAAACCAGCTGATGGCTGGGGTCTTCGCCTATTCACATTGATCTCTGAGAGGTGGTCAGTGGTCATTGCTTCCATTTCTCTGCTCTTTAAGTCTGTGTTGTAATACTCTGATTATAAAGGCCTTAACATGACACTGTTTGATGAATTCTCTGCTGTATTTGTGTCCTAGAGTGCCATAACAAATTACCACACTCGGTGGCTTATAACACCAGCAGAAATTTATTCGCTCATAGTTCTGGAGGTTAGGAGTCCAAAGTCAAGTTATTGGCAGAGCCATCTTCTCTCCTAAGGCTCTAAAGGAAGACTCTTCCTTGTCTCTTCCAGCTTCTGGTACCCCCCAGGATTTCCTTGGTTTTGGCAATATAACTCCAAATCTGCCTCAGTCTTTGCATGATTGTCTTCCCTCTGCATTTCTATATCTGTATTTCTTCTGCTCTTTTTATAAAAACACCAGCCATATTGGATTAGGGCCCACTCTAGTATGACCTCATCTTAAGTAATTATACCTGCACAAACCCTATTTTCAAACAAGATCACATTCACAGGTACCAGGGGTGAGGATTTCAACTTACCTTTTTGGGGGACACAGTTCAGCCTATAACACCTGCCAACTTTTATACCCTTTTTTAACTTAACTCCTTTATACACACTCAACTGTTTAGCAATGGGAAAAACAGAAAGAACTGTTATCTGAATATGCCCTATGTAGCTTTCTTTTCATTATTCTGTCCCCTTTGGAGAAGGCTCTGGCCACTCTTATCCACCTGGAGAACTCTACCTCTCCTTTAAGACTGAGTTCAGGGGTCACATCCTCTAGGTAACTTTCCCTAAACCCCATCCTTCCTCCCCCTTCCAGCTTCTCATCTTGTCTTCTTCTTCCTCATTCCCATTTTCCCCTCTCCCTCCACTCTTCATTTCCTCCTTTCCGTGATTTTTTCAGGTCAAACATTTCAGGATATATAGGTGCATTGGCAGTTGTTGGTATGAAGTTTTTCTAGTAGTCCAATTAAGATGGCAGTAGTTGAATTGCATAATGACGATCACATAAACTACACATATAAAATTTCCACCTTAGTAAACGTAATATGTTTTCTATAAGAGTACAGAATATACTGCTGCTGTGCCAAGATAATCAAGTAGTATTTCAGTATTGTCTGCCAGGTAATTTTACTATATGAGGAAAATGATAATGCCCTCTCCAAGGTGCATTCTTAAATTTAAGGAACATTAGCTAAAAGGCGGAAGGGATGGAAAGATTTCAGTTGCTAAATGTTGTATAAAAATTTTTTCTACAGTAGAGTGTTGTTTACTCTCCCTAATCTTGAAGCTACTTTAGTTTTACTGTTTACTTTTGGTTATGAAAATTACGTATTAGCTTTTGAGTTCCATGATAACTTGCAAGTAGAAAATCTAAGCAATATCATCTGTAAGTCATTTATAGTCAGTATTCACTGGAGGAGAAGAATGTTTCTGCTGTTTTTTTTTTTTTTTTTTTTTTTTAAAGGCCAATGTGTGATAATTACCTGTAAATTTTTCTACACGGTCTTATCCATTTAATCTTTTGTTTATTCAAAATGAAAAAGAAACGTATCACCAAGAATTATTTATAGTCTGTTTTTTTGTCTTTGTACCTTCAATTTTCACTTTTTTTTTTTTTTTGAGGTTACCAGACTTTTCAGGCATTGCTACTAAATATCTTTTATCATTGCTTGTTTGGTGAGACCAAATTGAGAAGAGGAGAAAACTTATTTGGGTTCTGAAAGCCGATTTGGGAAATTAACTCAAAGTGATAATATAAGTGGCAGATGATGCCAGATAGGTTGAAACTGAGCTGTAGGATCAGTCATACCCCACATTCAAAAGTAAGAATGTACAGAATTGATATATTAGGAAAGATTATTCACACTACAAAAGGAGTCTTTGTTTTGCCGTTTAATTCATTCTAAAGTTCCCATAAGTAGCAAATTTTGTTGGTGTATAGAAAATTAGATATGATACACATGTGTTAGAGAGATTGCCAACATTTGACATTTTATTTTCTGTTCTTGTAGATTGAAAGACATGTTCACACTCCAAGTAGAGATGAAACCCCATTTTATTTCCTTTGGATTCTGTTTTCTTGTTTATAAATCATTCTAAACCATTGGTAACTGTGATTCCCCTTAACCACTGAATTAGAGCAGTCAATGCCCCAGACCCTCCCCACTTTTGACCTCCTCCCCAACCGAGTTACCTAGTGGATGAATTGAAAAGGGAAACCAAGCATGTCTACTTTTCTCTTTGAAGCTTGCTGCCTACTGGAAGCCCCCTCACCTTCTGCTTTTCCAGGCTATTAGCTGAGGGTTTTGGTAGAATTCATCTATCTTTTTGGCAGTAAGTGGTGGGGGTGGGAGTTGGCTTGCCCTGTAGAGGTTGGGCCACTCCTTTTTGGGGTGGCCTGCAGCTTGAGGGTATGTGGTCCAGAACATTGAGGGTGAGGATTACAGGTCCACAATCCCTTACCCAGAAGTCTTGGAGCAAAGTTTCAGAACTAGGCTTTAGAACTCTGAATTTTTCAGATTTTAGAAAAGTAACACAGTACATACACCATACGTTAGGTAGTACCCTCAGTGGGGTCTGGAGTAGGTTCTTGTCATAAAAGAAGTATTTCTGTAGCAACATGTATGAATGGGCACACTGAGTGAATAAATAGATTATAAATAGACTCACATTAGTTTAGATCAGGTTTTGTCCCCAAATGAGTTTGTTGCAAACTTATGGAGGGGGAAGAAAAAAAAGATTTTCAGGGGTTTTTGTATGGAATTGTGGGTAAGAGATTATGACCCTTAATAAAATCTAAGGGAGCAAAATCATAGTTGGTTATTAATGTTTCCATTAAGGTCAAAGTGGGTGATTTTACCCCCAGTGGTATAGACCATGTGGGGTCCTTATGTTGGAGTTTTACACTGTAGTTGAAATTTGTGTGATTTGCTCTTTATCTCCTGTTGATTGTGTGAGAGGTTTTAAGTTTAATACTATGGATAATTTTGACCATGGCAGATAAGTACACCTGGCTTTCTTTAGAAGCAGGACTATACACTCCAGACCTTACTCAAAGGAGCATGAACCTCAGATTGGGCTATAGTTGGGACACACAGGTGGCCCTGGGATACAGCCCTGGAATACCTGACATTATCATATCCACAGGTATAGGGAGAAAAGAATATTTTCTTGTCTTTTAGGCATAGATAGAATAACATTAACTGCTTTTACATTGCAAGGCACAGAAATCCCACGTGACTTATACAAGAACCAAACTTCTATTTGTATGCATGTCTCTGACCTACAGTCACTGCCCTACCAGGTTGGCTCTGGAGAGAGAAACGTCCATCCAGGAGGCAGGTTATGATATGTAACCAATCCTAACTAGAGACAGTGGCTGGTCTGGTAATGTTAGCTCACAAAGAATGATATATCACTGGAAAGAACTCATATGCAGTGAGTTGTAAGATTAAATGAGAGATAGAAATTAAGAGGCTTTATATATGATGGAAGGGATCAAGAACCTCAAGCAAAACCTGACAACTGAGGCAGTCACCATCGCAAAGAAGGAAACAGTGTCTCAAATGTCATGCTCAAAGAGGAGAATGAGATGAATTCCTCACCACCATCTAGAATTCATAAATTCGTCCCACTAACCCTCTACTGCCATCAAGTTGATTCCAACTCATAGCAACCAGCTATAGGAAACCATAGGGTTTCCAAGGCTGTAATATCCTTACAGAAGCAGACTTCCACAACTTTCGCCCGGGCTTAAATTCATAGTGCCAATATTAGCTTCCCAATGAGAGTGTTTAGGTTCACAGGTCATAGATCTAGAACAACTCGCATAGACTTACTAACATCCTGGCAAGGCTAAAAGCAAGGGGTTTGCTTTGTTTTGTTTCTAGTTTGCTCTTCTTAACTTTTATTTCTGAGTCCCTGCTACAGTCTTGGAGCCCTGGTGGCTCAATGGTTAAGCGCTCAGCTGTTAACCAAAAGACAATCAGTTATAATCTGCCAGCCATTCCTCAGAAACCCTTTGGGGCAGTTCTACTCTGTCCTGTAGGGTCCCTGCAAAATCATAGGTGGTTATCAAATGTCAGAATCGACTCGACAGCAATGGGTTTGGTTGGTTTTGGCTGTAGTCTTTGCTGAATATTCTTTTGCCTGGGATAACTGTTCTAAAGCTGAGTCTGGATATTTAATCCTACAGATAATAGCCATACAGAATAAACCTATAAGAACTGGAAAGAAAATATGATAAAAACAAAACTGAATAAAATAGAAAATTTAAAAGTAGTAAAGAAATAAACAAAACTAAAATCTAGCTATATGAAAAGACCTATGAGACAAGTGCTAACAGGACTGATGAAGAGAAAAGAAATGTACAAATAAACACAATTAGGAATATGAAATAAGATTCAACTACAGATGAACATTTTTTAAAATCATAAAAAATACTTTGAATGTTGTTGTGCCAATAAATTTGGAAACTTCAAGTGGATACTTTTGTTGGAAGAAAAATTGACTCATGAAGAAATAAAAAACCTGAATGAACTGTGGTCCACTGAGGTAGTGAAATGATAACCAAGTCTCATCAATCAAAAGTCTCAGCTCAAGTAATTTTACAAAACCTTCAAGGAAAGATAACTTGCACTTTACAAGAATTGCTTCAGATGTTAGAAAAAACAGGAAGATCTCTTTTGATGACGCTAGTATATCTTTGCACAAACCAAAATTAAAAAATAGAAAATTAAAGACCATTCTCATTTTGTATCTCATTTGCATCTCATTACATGGATGCAAAATCCTTCATAAAATATTAGCAAATACATTTCAGTGATATACATTACAATGAAGTATTGTTTATCTCATGAGCGTATGAATGATTCAATAGTAGAAAAACTACTAATACAGTCTACCACACAGAATAAAGAGAAAAAAAATGATTACTTTAACATATGCAGAAGTGGCATTTATTAAAATTCAATGTCTATTAAGGATAAAATCTCTCAGACTAACACTAGAAGGAAACTTTGAATATCAATCAGAAGTTTGCATAAAATATCATAGTTAATAGTGAGGAGTTGAAAGCTTTCCAATGAAAATCAAAAATAAGGGTGCCTGCCATCACCTCTACTGTTTAGTATTGTCATGGAAGTCCTAGTCAATGCAATAAGAAAAACAAAAGGGAACCAATGAAGTTGTAAAGGGAAAAATAAGCCATACTTATTTGTAGATAGGATGCTTTCTACCTAGACAATTTCAGAAGACTTAAACTATTAAAACTAATACAACTTCAGCAATGTTGCTGGATAAAAGCTAAACATACAGAAACCTGTAGCATTTCTATTAAATATTTCTGTTAAACAGCAATGACTTATTAGAAAGTAACAGTATAAAAATAATTCATTCTTAAAAACAACTAAATCCATAAAGCACCTTTTAGTTATAAATTCAACCAAATAGTACAAGGCCCCAGGGGAGAGACATTATAAAACATTACTGGGGGACATAGAAGAAGAGAGATACCATATTTTTTCACAAATAACATGCCCACATAAATAACACACCAACACATATAACGCACATAGTGCACCTAGGAAAATAATGCACAAGGGGGTTGTGCAGTTTGCAAAAAAAATAATGCCCATGTTATTTTGCATACGAATACATTATACCAGGTATCTGAATGAGAAGACTCAATACCATAGAGGTGTGGATTATACTAGATTTAATCAGTAAATCCATTGCAACTACAAACAAACCCCTTTCAGGGTTTTGTTTTGTCTTGTTTTGTTTTATGTTACCGATAAGCTGATCTTAAAATTTACATGGAAGAGAAAATGAACAAGAATAGCCAAGAGTATATTGAAGAAGAAGAATGGTCTGGTGAGATTTGCTGTTATTGTAATTATTTTAAGCCACTGAGTTTTGGCGTAGTGTATTATACAGCAACAGCTGATTTAGTCTCCTCTACAAAATTGTCTCCTTTATTAATCTCCTTGAGGGCTAGAATTAAACCTTCATCTCATCTGTTTAATACCTAGCTGCTAGCACAGTATTTGGTGCATCATAGGTTCTCAATGAGATTTGAATTAAATTGATAATGTCATTATTCTCTGTAAAGTAACTTGGAATATTCCTCATGCAGTAATGTATCTACTTCATTTTATCTCCATATTATGATCATTTCAGTAAGACTATAGAACAGTTATAATATGCATAATGAGTTCAGCCTTTAATTCTTCTAGAGATTTAATTCTCATAAAACTTAATTTCTTATGGCCATACCAGAATGCAAAGATAAATAAGCATTTGGAACCTGACCAAATCCCTTTGAATTTTAACAGGCATAAATCGAACTTCATAAATTACACTCTCTTATGCATTCTGAATTTAAGTCTAGGTCTCATAACTTTTTTTGAAAACAACAATTTCTTCGTCTTATTCAGTCTACCAAGTTACAAGATAAAATGGTGATCAACAGAATAGAAACCCATTATTACTGATCTGGGAAGTAATGGGGAAAAACCTAACACTGTAACCTTTGTGTTTGAATACAAGAGGGATGAAGGGAGACGATGAACACATAAGTAAACACAGTTTTAAGGATAGTATTTGGTGGTATTGTTATCTGTGAGCCTAGGACAATATATATCTTAATACTAACCTCAACCATCTAGACTAGGTTGGTGTCTGAGGCAGTGGAAACTAGGCAACTCAAAAAAGAAAAAAATATCCCCAAGCAGAATATTTTGAATAATCACCAGAGCTTTTTCAGATCTCTAAACAGGTTTATTCTGCTCCTGTGGTTAATAAGAATCAAGGATGAGGACCGAATGGGTATTGAGCCTACTTTGGGGGCTCTACCGTTTCAAAGTTGTCCCCAAATTCTAAAATAGATTCTGTCTTCCTAAACTCCAATCAGTCGTGGAAGGTTTGCATAATCTTTGCCTTGCTGAGACCAGTCCCATGGAGTTTGGTTAACTCTGAGTGAGCTCATAGCAGTCAAAAATAGCAGGGCAGAGGTGATTAAGGAGATTTTCTCTTCTAGATCCCTTACATTTTTCCCATTCACGGTTCACAAAACCTTTTCCCGTTTATTAGGTAATTTAATCCCTCTTGGGAGGCAGCAGAAAAGAAAAAAACATGCATATGGAGTCATCACACTAGCAGAAACAGTGTGCTGAAGCACCTGCTTTGCGACAGACCTACCATGAAATCCAGTGTCTGCCATAGGCCAGCTGTGTGAGGTTAACAAGCCTGAGCCTCAGTGTTCTTGTTTGTAAGAAGGGGAAGTAATACTGTCTCTCTCTGTTAGTGCCATGTTGTGTATTAGGTGACATAGTTCACATTTATGTGTAAATCATCAGACACACTGCTAGTGTGGTTACCAGTTGTGGTAGAGTCAGCGCTAACTCATGGTGACCCCATGTGTGTCAGAGTAGAACTGTGCCCCACAGGGTTTTCAGTAGCTGATTTTTTGGAAGTAGATCACCAGACCTTTCTCCCAAGGTGCCTCTGAGTGGACTTGAACCTACAACGTTTTGGTTAGCAGTTGAGTGCATTAACTGAACAACTTAGGGACTCTGCTCACATGGTAGGAACTCAATAAATGGGCTTTCCCCTCCCCTCTGAATTCTTTAAACCTCTTTCATTTTGTACCTAATAAAATTTCTCTCTTCTTTCAAGAACAATCTCAATCCCTCTTTTATCATCTTCACAGCCAAAACATCCTGATCCCATGGTGCATTACTTTTGTACCTGTTTGATAGTCATTAATTTTGCCTTATGTGTCGTTAACCCTGGTGGCATAGTGGTTAAGAGCTACAGCTTCTAACCAAAAGGTCAGCAGTTTGAATCTACTAGGGGCTTCTTGGAAACTCTGTGGGGCAGTTCTGCTCTGTCCTATAGGGTCGCTATGAGTCGGAATCGACTCTACAGCAGTGGGTTTGGTTTTCTGGTTTTTTATGTAGTTAGCTGCTTACATGTCTGTCTATACTTTCATTTGGTTTGGAATGTCTGGTCTTGTGTTTTTTAAATCCTGCCTCTTCTCTCTTGCCCTTATACTAGCACAATAAAACTTGCTCTGCATCCCAACAAATGTTTAACTTTTCAAAATGCTCATTCTTCAAACTATTAAGGTATTATTAGCAGGTTTTGTAACCTCTGCTTTATACAGCTACCCATTTAAAAAAAGAAAAAAGGAATAGGCAATGATTTGACAAGTCTTCCTTCAGCTAAGCATTGCAGTGACAACAGTTGTCCACAAAAAGGCTTATTTAATATCAAAGGATCAGAGGCCATCTGTCTTACATATTCTTTCCAGAAGTCAAGAATAAATTCCGTCCACATCTCTGTCTCTGAAAAATGGCATAAAGTAACAACAATTTTTAATATATAAGTAAACAGTCCTGGGTTATAAATCCTTCTTTAACTTATCTTTTATATTCATATATATAAAGTTATATATGCTGCATTATATATTCAAAATGCTCATTATCAAGAGAAAACTTTATCAGATTAGTTATGTACACTTCAATACCTCAAAGAAAACCCTACTATAATATCAGCAGTAATGCTTAAAGCAAAAAGTTCTAATGGCCACTAACCTTCTCTCCAACCTGGAATGCCTTCTGTAATGCTCACCTGAACACCCAGTCAAATCTTGGCAATCCACAGAAGCCTTCTCTAGATCAATCCAGCCTAAAGTGAGCTCTCTTTCTATTTTGAACCCTTACAATATTATTTGCTTAACTTTGTATGTTATATTTTACAGTAAAAGGTACATACAATATATATATGCATTCTTTAAAAATAAAACACGTAATTTTTAAGGAATAACCGCCTGTTTTCTTCATTTTTCTCATCCTTTTTTAGGAAATTACTTACATACTGCCTTGTGATATATTTCTGCAGATGTTGAAGGCAGTGTTAATTTACTCCTTTCCTTCTGGTAAAGGTTTACCTTGCCCTTTGATTAAATTATAAGCTCCTCGAGGGCAGGACTTTACTGTATTCCTTTGTATTCCTACAGAGCAGCACACTGATTATACAAAACAGGGCATCGAACCGGTTTGTTTCATTTGAATCCCTGCTGAGAATTTGCATTTCCACCCCAGATATACTGAATCAGAATCTACATTTTAGCAAGATCCCCAGGTGATTCTTATGTATAATAAATTTTGAGAACCACTGCTCTACTTGTGGTTCTCACAACTGGTCCCTAACCAGCAGCATTATCATCACCTGGGAAGTTGTTAGAAAGGCAAATTCTCAGAAGGGGTTTGAACTGGAACTAACCAGTTCAAAGCCCTGGTACAAAATCAGTACTTGTATGATTTTGTATAATAAAAATGCTTCTCTGTCATGATAAAGAGCCCGAATGAAAGTCAAAGAGGGGTATAACATAACAGAGAATTTAATGAAAATAGTCTTGGTTTTTCACCATTTTGAGGATGTGTTCTATTGTTTTCACACTCTTTCCAGGAGCACAGCCCAAGAACAACCTACTGAATAGCTACTCGATTGATTCTTTCGCTCATTCATTCATTCATTCATGTATTTATCAAGAACCTATTATGTGCCATGGACAGTTCTTGGTGCTGGAGCTACAGCAGTGATCAGAAAAGGAGGAATTTCCTATCCTCAAGAATCTTTCATTCTATGTACCAGGAAATTCAAAGATGAGGTCAAGGTTGTATCTTACCTATGAAGCTTATACTCTGATATGCTAAATACTCTGAATACGGCATCAATTAAGTGCCACATGGGGCAGCGTCATGATGGGGCAGTTTATTGGCACACAGTTCTGACATCCTAAGGTACTGTTCTCCTGATTTTATTTCATACAGTATCTTAAATGCGTCTACACAGCACATGTTCACAGTCAAAGCTTTTAAATTTCATATTTAAAAACAAATCTTTGTTTTATATAGTTTTTCATAGATGTTTGATCTTCTTAGTTTTACTGGCGATAGAAAGTATTACATTTTATGGGTTTAATTACTCTATTTTTACATAAATAATGCACACATTCTGTGTTTGTTTGCTGCTGAGCCCTGCCCCCCTGTGAGGTATTTCCATAAGTGCGCTATGCTAATTTCTTTTTTTTACAGCAACATGTGGAAGAGGATTGGCAAGGTGGCACTTGTGAGGGTGCCTATGGAGGTGAGGGCGTGGCCGGCAAAACAAACGCAGAAGGTGTGCGTTATTTGCTTAAGAATCCGGTAATTCTTCACAGTATTTAAAATACTTAAAACAGTGTCTGGCTCATACACAGACTGATATATATTAACCACCAGCAACACCGTCATTATTGTTATTTTCCTACTTTACCAATAAGAAAGACTCCAAGGTCTTTAAGGGAATTTCTTAATCTCATAATTCCTTGCTTTGAGATAGAACATGTGGTATCACTTTCCATATATCAACATTGAAGAGTAGTGATCTATTACATGTATGTTTGTTAACATCTCCAGCTAAACAGCTGAGATATGGTTGACCATTAGGGACAAAGTATTACATGATTCAAAAGGATGCAAGAAAATATTTACAGAGCTTGTATATGCCAACTTCAAACACAAGATCTTTTTTCTTCTCTCATACCCACATACCTCCCCAAAACAAACAAGAGTAAAACAAAGCTTATAATTAGCTTTCTTGGCACAGCATTTTTCAGTATGTTGACAAAGAGCCTTGTTTCACCACTAGTTGTTATATAACTATCCCATCTCAAACTGCAGGAAGAACATCCATGTCACCAATAGCTCAAAATTTAATTCAGGTTTTAGGGAAAAAGGAGGTTATGGTCATGTGAGAAAGCAGAATATTTGTATATTCCACATTACAAAACTGGTTCTAAGCCAAGACCTAAAGGCGAGTTCTTGTTGTTCTAGTTGGTATCTGTTTAATTGAGAAGATTATACAAACAGGAATTATGCAGGTGGGAAAACTAAGTCCGTGATTGATAGTCCATATAATTCAAGAGGAAGAGTGATAGGGTTAATCCAAAATACAGACAGACGTGTGTGATGGTCCTACATGTAAATTGAAGTAGCCATAGTATTCACTGTTTCTATCTTCTTACATTTTTTGAACTATTTTCATTTTTCTGAAATTTTTAGCTTCATTTTCTACATCTCACTTTACTTACTTTTGCATTTTAAATTCTTTGGTAAATTTCTTCTTCTGTTTCATATTTTACTGTTCTAAATAATTTAATAAAATCAAACAAGAAGGGCCATAGGTGAAACAATTATAGAAAAAAGTCCATAGTAAACTGGTGAGATTGAAGTACCCCAAATTTAATTTTTTATGTTTATATCACAACAAAAACACATCTACACAAGATGGTTTACTAGGTGTGAGGCACAGATTGATAGTAAACTAGAACAAAACCCACTGCCGTACACGGGAATAAATCTGTTCTCCAGGTGATTAATATAGTGTTCTTACAAGCTATGCTTGCTAATATTTCAACTCTACCAGTTGCCATTGAGTTGACTCTGACTCATGGTGACCCCATATGTGTCAGAGTAGAACTACGCTCCATAGGATTTTCAGTGACTGATTTTTCAGAAGTAGATCACCAGGCTTTTCTTCTGAGCCACCTCTCAGTGCATTTGAGCCTCCAGCCTTTGGGTGAGCAGCTAAGCATGTTAACTGTTTGCACCCCTAGAGACTCATTTCAACTGTAGTTAAATGATAGCTGTTCATAATTTGTTGGATAATAGTAATTCATGCTCAAAAACCAAAACCAAACCTGTTGCCATTGAATCAATTCCAACTCGTAGCAGCCGTATAGGATAGAGTAGAACTGCCCAATAGGATTTCCAGGGAGTTGCTGGTGGATTCGAACCGCTGACCTTTTGGTTAGCAGCCAAACTCAGGAGTCTATTTTTGCTCAGGAGTCTGTGGATTGGCTGCGCAGTTCTTCAGGTCTTGGATAGACTATTGTTTATGGTCACCTTTGGATCATATAGGCAACTCTGCTCATCTAGGCTGGGCTCTCATATGTTTGTGGGTTGCTTGTCTGTAGGTTGATCTAGGATGGCCTTGCCTAGGACAGCTGGGCTCTCCACCAAGTAGTTTTTCATCCTCTATCAGGCTGGCATTGTTCGTGTGGTGGTGGCAGAGTTCCAGCAGAATGAAGAAGAGAGGAAGGCCTCCTGAGGCTTAGTTGGAACTGGAACTTATTTGGAACTTAGTTGGATATGCAGTCAGCAGGCCATGCAGATTCCAGGGTGTAGAAATACATTCCATGTGATGGGAGGAGCTGCTAAGTCATACTGCAAGGAGCACTGATAGAGGAAGGGAAGTAATTGGGGCCATCTTGCGATCCGTATGCCATAGGGACAGACTGATAATCCATTGCCATTGAGTTGATTCCAACTCATGATGACCTTATAGGACAGAGTAGAACTGCTCCAGAGGGTTTCCTAGGCTGTGATCTTTATGGACACAGATCGCCAGGTCTTTTCTCTTGTGGAGTGGCTGGTGGGTTCGAACCGCCAACTTTTTTGGTTAGCAGCCGAGTGCTTAACCATTGTGCCACCAGGGAAGTTTCTGGCTTCACTTATCAGTAAGACTTGACTCTGCGTCCCATCTTAAACTGGTCTTTCAGAGTCCCAGCTCTCTGCTTCAGCTCTCTGCTATTGAGTTTTTACCCCTGAAACATGGGCTTCATGAGTCCACATTCCTATTAACTGCTGCCTTACCTCTGCAGTGCTGACTCTGCCTGTGTGGACCCTCTCCATAAACTGACCCCTGCTGGAACCTCTGAGGACCTTAAGCTCGATTAAGACCCTCTGATGGTACCTGTCCTGCCTGCGCTTCTCCCTTCTCCTACTCCCTCACCTTCCTCTGCACACACATCTCCTGGTTGGAACCTACTTTAGAAATTCAGATTCACTTGCATGTGTTGCCAGGTTAACAGATCTCTACCTGTGCTCTCATATTTCCACACTTTTTACTCCCAGCTTTTTTAGTTACCTGTCCCTGTGTTGTATGATGTAACTGTCAAGGTAATTCAGAAGCTGATATTTCATAAATGTATTATATTCCATGTTTAGCATACTCAGAAGTCTCTTCCTTAGATTCAGAAAGGCTAAGAGGGGAAAGTGTATTTATACTTAAAAAAAGAGTTTCCCCTCCGCATAATTGTTGTATTTATGTCTGAGAATATGTGGGAGTAATTTAGGAGAAATGAGAGATTATGTGAGAAGTTGAGGAAAGAATACTACATTAATGTACATGAGGATTTACCAATTTGCAATCAAATATAAAATTTTAAAGTAAAATTTTATTGTAAAAATAAAGATACTGCTTTCAGAAAATATTTATCGTTAGCATTATTTGCTTTTTTGTTGTTCTCAGTAAACCACTTAGAGCAGTATCTGTTCCCCCCAAATCCCATTATGATGCATTTAATTCCTCACAGAAAACCTATACAGTTGTCTTTTTCAAGCTTAAATGCAAATTAAGAGTTGTTTGTGGATTCCTAGAGATCTCATAATTTCATAGTCCTAGATACTGTGACTTGTGGGATAATTTATACCCTCTTCAGAATTCCCTGCATCTTAGAGTTGCTGTCAGGGTAGTGCTGTTGAATATATTTAGCTATTTTTCTTATCACAGTAGAGATATCTGGGAGTTTGAATATTTCGAACAGAGAGGTCAAGGGATAGCAGAGAGATGGAGATTAGTTGGTCCTCCCCCTCAAACTTAATGAAAATTATAACCTCCTCGAAATTTTAATTTGGAACCTGGAAGTTATAGGATACATACCAAAAAACCGAAATCCAAACCTGTTGCCGTTGAGTCGATTCTGACTCATAGCAACTCTATAGGACAGAGTAGAACTGCCCTATAGGGTTTCCAAGGAGAGGCTGGTGGATTTGAACTACTGGTGTTTGGGTTAGCAGCCGAGCTCTTAACCACTACACCAGCAGGGCTCCATAGGATACATGCATACACCTAATTTGTATTTAACTATCTTCTCCTTACCTAGATAATGACCTCTTAAGGCCAGGGCCATGTTGTGTCCTCTTTAATGTAGACTCTGGCTCATATCACTACCTTGTGTATAGTATTTGAGTGTTCCATGTTTGTGGTTGGCGCTGATTATTTAAGCATTATTCTTTTGGACATTTAGTCTGTCACAGTGTTTTCTTCACCTGCTCACCGTCTGATTCATATCTTTGTTCCTTGGTGGCAGAACACTGATTATCTTCACCCCTTCTCTGACCATATGCTCAGCCAGGGAAGGAAGGAGTTCTCCACAACAGGACAAATCTTGATTAATCTAAGTCAATCATGGTGATTACATTCTGATTTTCAGAGAATCCATTAGGCATGAGTTTATGAAGCAATTCTAGCCAAAGAGACATTGAGGGAAGTCTGGTGGGTTTTGGGGGAAAAAAAATCCTTGCTCTTAAAAAGAGATATTGGAGAAGAAAAATCTCTTTATGCCCTAAACGTCTGTATTTGATGCCTACAACTACAGTAGCCACCTTGGGACCATGAGCGGAGCCAACACAAAAGGGCAACCCAACATACTTTAAAGAAGCAGAATGGAAAGATGGGAAGAGCAGAGATTTTTGAACCACTGGATCAGCCAACCTTAGTAAGCATGTTTCAGTTAGCCTCAGCCTACCCACATTGTTCAGCAGAATAAAAACACCTCTTTAATACTAAACTTTTAAGTAATTTTGATTTATCTTTATAGTCTCAAACAAAATGATCCCCTAATCCAAGTTTGGCCCCCTTTCTCATTTATTCTTTCTCTTGGTACTCTGTGCTTTTCCTTCATAGCCCCTTAGCACCATTTGCAGTTATATGTTTGTGAGTGTTTATTTGTTTACTATCTCCCCTTACTAGATAATAAAACAAAAGCAGGGTTCTGTCTGTTTTCTTCTCCAATGTAAGTCTCACACTTAGTATTTGTGTAGCTCTTAGTAGATTATCAGCAGCTGTTCAATGAATAAAGTTGATTTTACTTTGTAAGGTGGCAGTATATCAGGTTAACAAAATAAGTTTATACATGTTTTCCTTGTGTTGAATCTTTAGGTCTGGGATAAGCATTTCAGGGTAGAAGAGAGTGACAATGAGTTGCTCCTGCTTCCCACAGAATGGCATATTGGGTGGCATGAGACCATACGCAAGAGCTGGTGACTGACCAGCTGCATGCTCTAATACGTGAATAATTTCTGTCTTTTCCTTATGGATAGAAAAACAAACAGTATGAAGTGGTTAGGTAGCTTTTTCAAACTGTCTAGAGCTAGGAGAGAAACTTAGAGCTTTAAAAAATTCTTATTTATTGTTTTAGAGCTTGTTCAAATTGTTATATACCACGATTGAGTGACTAGTAGCCTTTTGGCCAATAGGATTTCAGTATGCAGTGCACTAATATCAACTCTTGGATTGGCTTAACTACTTCTGATGTCACAATCTCCCCATTAAGAAGTCATAATGTTTTTGAAATCCCATTGTACTAATCACAATTCTTGTTATTTTGTTTCCTTTTAAGAAAGATAAACTACCAAAAATAAAAATGCTGGATGGAGCAAGATATCTTTGATCCACATAGACCTTTCCCATTAACATGCTTTAATTATCTGCTGCCAGCAATTGAAGTCAGCTTCTTTACTTTGTTTTACAATTGATGTTATTTTGTTTTTCATGTGTGTCAGTTAATAGGCAAATGGAGGGATGAGCCTACTTAGAATTACTCCTTCAAGTCATCTTGTTTCATCTCGACTACTGAGGCTTAGCATCTTTCTACTACTTAGCCTTCCTGACTCAAGAGGAAAAGCCATTTGGACAGCCCACCTGAATATAACTTTTCAGGTGGGAAATCGGATTATATCAGAATTAGGAGAGAGTGGAGTGTACGGGAATCATTCTCCTCTGGAAAGGGTGTCTGGTGCAGTGGCACTTCCTGAAGGATGGAATCAGAATGCTTGTAATCCTATGACCAATTTCAGCAGGCCTGAGCAAGCAGAGTCTTGGCTAGCTCTCATTGAACGAGGAGGCTGTACCTTCACACGTAAAATCAATGTGGCAGCAGAGAAGGGAGCAAATGGGGTCATCATCTATAACTATCCAGGTACTGGCAACAAAGTGTTCCCCATGTCTCACCAGGGAACAGAAAATATAGTCGCCGTGATGATAGGCAACTTGAAAGGCATGGAACTTTTGCACTTGATTCAGAAAGGAGTATATGTGACGATCATAATTGAAGTGGGGAGAATGCACATGCCCTGGCTGAGCCACTATGTCATATCTCTGTGTACCTTCCTGGCTGCCACAGTAGCCTACCTCTTCTTGTACTGTGCCTGGAGACCTAGAGTACCCAACTCTTCCACCCGGAGGCGAAGACAGATAAAGGCAGATGTGAAGAAAGCTATTGGTCAGCTTCAACTGCGCGTACTCAAAGAAGGTGATAAGGAACTAGATCCAAATGAAGACAGTTGTGTTATTTGCTTTGACATATACAAACCCCAAGATGTAGTGCGTGTTTTAAATTGCAGACATTTCTTCCATAAGGCATGCATTGACCCCTGGCTTTTAGCCAACAGAACATGCCCCATGTGCAAGTGTGACATTCTGAAGACTTAAGAAATCCAGAGGTGAAACTCAAGATGTAACCAAGTTTCTCCAAAGATTAAAATTAGGTGAATTCTCTTATAGTACTTTATGTAGAGAGAAAATTTGACTTCATCTTCTCTACCCAAGTACTAAAGAGAGTGAAATTCGTGTGTTTTAAAAATAAAACTCTGAATCATGCCCAGCTATTTGAACTTGTTGTTTTTCTAATTGGTTTTAATTCTTATACATTTTTGCCCTTATCAAATAAGAACATTAGTATAGGTTAAAAACAATATTAGCCTTTATCTTCAAATTACAGTGCTTAATGACACTGATGTCACACAGAATTAGTCATAGTACTTTAAAATTTCTTCTTAAAAATACTAATACGTCTGCTTTTGTTCAGTTTTTGGTATATTTTGTTCAGTTTTTGGTATCTAGTAATTTACATCTCTGATCAATAAGCTTTCTCCTAGCATTAGATCTTATTTTAATTCTCTGTGATTAGTTAATTTTATTAATACCCAGAATTTTCAGGAAATGTGATTTCCAAAGCTGCTGACTAAGTGGATGGGTAATTTGTTCTAAATAGTTATTTTAGAAGGTAGTTGTTTTGGGGACTTGACTAAAAATGTTTGAAAATATTATATGGCCTCATTTAGGGCAGCATTACAAACATTCACCTTTGTTTGCCAGAGCCGTTTGAATCCTAGCATGGTGAATCAGCTATGTCGGCACATTTCCCTTCTAGAAGTGTCCCTAGTAAATGCTTCTCTTTTCTTCTCAAAATGGTGGTAAGTGTTTCTCTGTTGGGTGCATTTTGATAGCACTGAAAGAGCAGAGCTTAAATTGTGTTCAATTGCTTTTTCAGATTTTATCTTTAGCCTTATTTTGCCTCTTTTCTCTGTGTACCAATAAGAGGCTGAAAGAATTGGGTTTTGTTGTTTTATTGAAAATCTCCTTTTATGGATGATATGCTAAACCATTAATTTCCAACTCAGATGGCACTTTGTGGGTCTACACAGTTACGTATTACACTTTAAAAAAAAGGGGGGAGTGTGTGGAAAAGAAATCAAATGGGAGATTTTCGGAAAGAAAAATCAACCATTGTGAGCTGAAGGTTTCACATACATTTTCTTTTCTTTCTATGCCCTTTTGTTTTCAGCCAATGGGGACCTTTCCCCTTCCCCTTTGCTCCCTTAAGTTATCATGTTTTAGCCCTAAAATTTTAACATTTTATAAGCTGTACAGTTCCCTTAGTCCCTGTGAGACTCAAGCAAAAGAATCTCTTAATACCTACACATGAGAGGCCAGAGACATTTATGTTTAAGGTCAAAATCCTTGGCTTTCGTTTCCCAGCTGGTAAAAAAGAACCACTGAAATATACTCCCAGGAATGCATATGGCAGCGGCAGTGGTTGCCATGCTTGTTAGCAAGTCGTTCCTTGGCTCTGAAGTCATGTTGTGCCATTGATGCCAGGGTACTGAAAATGTGAGCAGAGCTTACAGTGTATGTGGGGTCTTCCACCATGGATGCTTGATAAGCTTGGCAAAAATTTTGTTTGCAAGGCATCAGTTTATGATCTTTAACAGTCCCTGCTGTCAGTGGTTAACTTTAAGTGAGGAGCTTGAAGATTTTCTTTTTTAAAATGAATAGCTACATTTATAGAATGAATTGTGCTAAACTAATATTGCTATTAGGAAGAAAGGCCTGGTGATCTCCTTCTGAAAATTAACCTATGAAAACCCTCTGCATCCCAAGGGCCCTGATCTTCAACCAATCCTGGAGATTGCCCAGGACCAGGCAATGCTTAGTTCTGTTACGCGTGGGGTTGCCGTGAGTTGGGGCTGACTCGAGGCTAGCTAACAACAACAGCATTGCTATATTTAATCATTTCCTCTACACCTGCCTGCTCTTCCCTCAAAATACTGTTAGATTAGATGTCAGAGTCTGTAAAGAAACAAGCTTCTCTGGACATTAGTCTTTTTCTGTCTTTACTGCTGTCACGCATATGTATAGTCAGTGTAAGAATGAGAAAGTTAGGTTCAAATAAATTGAATGAGACACCTTACTTAAAAAAAAAACTATCAACAAGTTTGTATTAAATACATTTAGAATGATGATTTATATTATAAAAAATTAGCCCCTGAGTTCACCACTGTTACCTCACATTTGGTCATAGTGCTAATTTTTTAATTATCATTTGTTTTTTAAAAGCCATTTTGTTGAAAATATTTTCTTCACTATGAGTGAAGAAAAATAATTATATGGCTTTCTTAACATATGCTTTCAGGCTTTGGAAAGCATACAGTGTCTGAATTTTACATTTATAAATGAAAATTACATTTAATTTTTAACTTAATGTGATACCTGCTAACATTATATGTAGCTCAGTAATTGACTTCATCTTATAACAACATAGAAATCACCCATAACAGCATTCAAAACATTCAAGCCAATAAATTCACAGCATGCTCGAAGCTCTTATCTAATTGGCTGTGTTGTCTTTTATGTCATAATCACATCACGCAACAGTAAGCATATCTAGAGATACAGTAGTGAGACTGGGATTTTTTTTCAATCTAAAGTTTCTCTCTCTCTCTCTCATAAAACATCCGAAACTCATAAGACATCTTTAAGAACTTATAAAAACATGCTGGAGGGCAGTGGAACTTGCTTTCACCTAGAACATGTTTTTCATTTTATCATTTTAAATTGATTGTCAACAGATGTGGAAGCCACCTTTTTTTGGTTGGGTTGGTTCTTCAGTCACTAGAGGAAGAGAGAAATGAATCTACTCAAGATTGGCACTGGGAGAATCAGCGCTGCGTCTTCCTGGTTTGTGAAATTCAGTTTTCTTTGGCTTCTCAGTCAGAACTGTTGTGGGGCCAGTGCTGTTTGGACTGCTTACATGAACATATCCTTCCATGTTGGGAATCGCATGCTGTCAGAGTTAGGAGAGACTGGAGTATTTGGCAGAAGCTCCACTTTGAAGACAGTGGCGGGCGTTATCGTGCCACCAGAAGGAAAACCCCAAAATGCATGCAATCCCAATACCAGTTTCAGCCGATCAAAGGGCACAGAGACTTGGCTTGCACTTATTGAACGGGGAGGCTGTACATTCACACAGAAAATTAAGGTGGCAGCTGAGAAAGGAGCCAGTGGTGTGATCATCTATAACTTTCCAGGAACTGGCAATCAAGTTTTTCCCATGTCTCATCAGGCGTTCAGTGACATCGTGGTGGTGATGATTGGCAACTTAAAAGGCACAGAAATTCTCCATTTAATTCAGAAGGGAGTTCACGTCACGGCCGTGGTTGAGGTGGGGAGGAAACATATCATCTGGATGAACCATTATTTTGTCTCTTTTGTTATTGTCACAACTGCTACCTTAGCCTATTTCATCTTTTATCACATTCGAAGACTTTGGGTAGCAAGGATTCAGAACAGGAGATGGCAGCGATTAACAACAGATCTCGAGAAAGCGTTTAGCCAGCTCCAACTCCGGGTATTAAAAGAGGGGGATGAGGAAATAACTCCAAATGGAGATAGCTGCGTAGTTTGCTTTGAACTCTATAAGCCTAATGATACAGTTCGTGTTCTGACTTGTAAACATTTTTTCCACAAGAATTGCATTGACCCTTGGATTCTAGCCCATGGGACATGCCCCATGTGCAAATGTGACATTCTTAAAGCCCCGGGGATTCAAGTAGATGTTGAAGATGGAGCTGAATCATCGCAAGTTCTAATGTCATATGAATTGCCTGGTACCCTATCACCTAATGATCAGGGGGTGAATAATGAACTTCCTCCTGCAAGAAGATCCGATAAAGTGACCCACGTAGACGAGCAGCCTAGGTCCCAGAATGACAACCAGCCTAATTCTGTAGTGGAAGAGGTTCATCCTTCACCTTGACAGCATGACCTTTGAGGAAGTGGATTAAACCTGTTTGTCAAATCAGGTCCAAATACTGACAAGCAGTTTGTCTGTTTGAAGTGTGGTTTTTGTGTCCTTTTTTGTTAGTTTGGTAATTCTCTAGATTGTTTATCAAGCCTCAAAGACAGAAAGAAGAAAAAGGCCTAGCAAGATTTTTAAACATTTTTGACCTTTGCTAAATTAATTCTTTGTCAGGCATGTTACACCTATGAGTGTATATATATATCTATGTACTCATACATGCAAAAAGCAAGGACAAACTTTTTTCCCTAAACGTTTTTTATACCTATATTGGACATATATGTTTTGGTAAGAAAATTGTTAATATAGTTCCATGTTAGTTATAATACAGAAACCATCAATTAGGTTTGAAAAATGTAAGTTATACTTTATGTGCTACAAAGAGTAAAATTTATCTTTTAATATTATAGTTATGGTATGACATTAATTTTGGAATCATTGTGCTGTATTTTTTCATTCTCAGCATGAAAATTTTTGCCGTACAGAATTTTCTTGCCCTTATTCTTGATACGATTCTATTTAAGTAATTAGTACATTTTACGTGGTCTGCATCACATAATGACAACAATTCTAAAAGTAAAATACCAATATGCTTTTAAGTGAATAGCACATATTTCAATGACCAAATTGTTTATCAGAATTGTTAAATATTCTTCATACATAGAAATATTTAAATGATAAAGAATTCCAATGTTATTTAGTCCTGGTTTATTGATTTCACATGTGATCCTCCCGACTACCCAATCTTATTTTACCATTAAATAAATTTTAAAATATTGTGGATTACTTGAGATAAGTAACACAATATTAGACATTATTATGACATTTTTGGATTATATATATATTTTTTTTAAATATTTTATTGTACTTCAGGTGAAGGCTTACAGAACAGATAGTTTCTCATGTAACAGTAACACACATGCTGTTTTATGACATTG
>NW_004444103.1:1976307-2000568 GCF_000243295.1 Trichechus manatus latirostris
CATTTTCACAATGTTGAGTCTGCCTATCCATGAGCATGGTATGTTTTTCCACTTATGTAGATCCCTTTGGGTTTCACACAGTAGTGTTTTATAATTTTCTTTGTAAAGGTCTTTTACATGGGATTATATTTTGTTCACTCTATCACCATGGCCTATCACTGCACCTGGCACTTACATATTTGTTGAATAAATGAATGGATGAATAGTGATAAATATCTTTTTCATAAAGCAGCTATGATGTGTTAATCTGGAAAAACTGGATGGTTTGCCTCAATCATGCAAAATGATGAGAAATAAGTGCTGAAAACTTTCATCCTAAATTACTCTGATAAAAGATTTAAGTTCTGATATTCACCCAGAATTCATTATTTCAATTTAGCATGCATGATTTTATTGGGGAACTTCAAACTTTCTAGTGCCAACACTAGATTTGAATTGTTGGGCAACCCTGGGGAGAGGCGTTTTTGTGAGCTGCTCTGTGCAATAAGTCCCAGATTCACTGTGCTTGGCTCTCACTGCGACTCCCAGGAAGACTATTTAAGGTAGAGGAGCACTCATATAAGGTCGAGGAGAATCAGAGCACAGCAAAAAATGGGCAGGTGATCAGGCAGGGGTGATGCCTTACTTGGTACACACAGGCTTTATACATCCAACCCTGGGGAGGTTTTGAGGATGTTAATCACAGAAGCTGTGTTGTTCTGGGAAAGAGCTGCGTAGGACCGAGGCTGCTGAGGCTTTAGCTGGTTTGAGCGTCTTTTTGAGTTTACCCTGGGAGAATAAAGTCATTCCCTAAGGGGCAGAGGACCACGTTGAAGAGGGAGGACACCAAGGAAGCTATGAAAGCCACCCCTGGGAGGATCACCGCCTAAGCAAGGGTAAGCTGCCATTGTTAGACTGGCTACTCTTGCCCTCTCTGCCACTAGGAGCTCATGGCTTGAGTGGTTTCTGCTGGTTGCCCAAGAGAGTCCTTGGACCCATGGAAACGAATGCACCTGGTAGTGTTGGCAGTTCTCAAATCCAGGGTTCTAGGATCATTACAGCTCTAAGCACTGTTAGAAAATTCATGTGGGGTAAGTGTTCCCTGATAGAACTGGCACTTGCGTAGTCTGTTCGTTGCTCTTTACGCTAACAATGCCATCACCTTCTTTTTCCTTTCTTCCTTTGCATCCTCATTGGTTTCTTCTTTGCTTTCTTCACTCCTTTTCCTTTCCTTTTCCCATCAGTGTCAACCTGAAGCCTGGCTTGCTCCTCCTGTGTGAGAGATTAGCATGTACACACTTTTATGATAGGATGTCTCTTGTTAATTAGGACATTTAATATTTCACCCAGTGTGCTTGTTTGAGAAGTTTTCAGTGAGTGTTCATTAAGGAGTGGTTATATGTGTGTGTGCATAGATATATATGGTGTGTATGTATGTGTGTGTATATATACATATATATATGCATACATACATATATATGTATGTATACACACATATACTTGAGGGGTACCTTAGCTCCCTAGGACTGCCATAACAAAATACTACAAATTGGGTGACTTTAAAGAACAGAAATTTAGTTTCTTGCAGTTCTAGAAGATGAAAGTCCTAATTCAAGGCATTGGCAGGGCCATGCTCTCTCTGTCTGCTCTAGGGGAACGTCCTTCCTTGTCTCTGCCATCATCTGATAGCCCCTGATGTCTTTTGGCGTTCCTTGGCTTGGAGATCTATATTCATATGATGCCTGTCTTCCCCCCACTGTATGTGACCCTGTCCTCTTGTCTGTCCTCTCCTTTAATAGGATGCCACTTAAAGGGATTAGGATTAGGACCTACCCTACTTTGGTCAGATGTAACATTATATCTTCAAAGAAAGACCCTGTTTCCCCAAACAAGTTTACATTCACAGATTCAGGAGTTAGGACTTCAAGATATCTTTTTTGCGGTTGGGGAGGGGGGGGCAATTCAATCCATAACAAAGGGGAAGGGTCAAGTCAGTGCACTTCGGAACTGTCACTGTTGAGTGCTTACTAGTCAGTGAACTAAGTGCTTTCCATTGCTGTTTCTTATATGTCAGAGCAAAACAGCAGTTTTAATCCTTGTCTTTGGAGTGTTGTAAACAGGTCAATAAACCACTGTCAACTCTGGGTCTAATAACCAAGACCTGGAAATAACACTGCTATGTTGAATATTAGGTATTATTCATTGTAGTCATTTTTACCTATTCTGTTGGCTATACATATTCTTTTTCTACTTAGTGATGCAAATATGTATTGCCACAGTGACATGGGAGTATAATGTGAATTATTTTGCCCCTAATACGAGTGTCGTAATGGGTTTCCTTTTTTCCTTCTTTGTATATGATTTTGCATTCTCTGGTAATGAAATTTTTACCCTCTGCCCTTTCTCTGCTCTGTGGGACTTGATGTTCCTATAGAAACTAAGACTTCTTTTTTTATTTTTACTGGCATAAATTATGTTTAATGTTTACTAGAGTGAAAACTGTTCTAAAGCACCTTACCACTGATTGAGTGATGCTCTAGTTGGTATTATCTACTCTATGTATGCAGCACATTTTTATTCCAAGACACCCTACACTGACAGTCTCATGTATCTTGCTATAGAATTATTATAATGCCATTGTCCCATAGAAAGAGTCAATCATTATTTGCAGTAATGTTACCACTTAAGAGGATTTAGCGATCCAGGGATCTGGCTTTTCTGAAAAGGGATTTAAGTGTAGTGTGCATTTAGTGGGTTTTCCCCTTCTACACTCACTGGTTTTTGAAGCAGCAGGCAGGATTGATGTGAGAAAAAGGATGAGAGTTTGGGGAACCATGGCAGTACAAAGAGGAAGTCTGCACACACCAGTTCTTTGAAGTAGTCATTTAGAGTTGTGACTTCATGCTCCAGTCCTTCATTTACTGTGAGCACCTGTTTTGTTTTTCTTTAAATGAATCTATTTCTTTGCCTTCATATTTACTGCATTTTCCTTTAATGTTTAGTGCTTAGTGATGAAAAATAAGGATTATTGGTTATTGCAGTTACCAGCACAGAAATACCTTAAAATACATACCTAGTTTTCTAAAAGGCAAAGACTTTTTAAAATGCACTTTCACTTTGCAGCAAGAGATGAGCTACTTCCTACTCACAGGTGTTAGTGTTGCTTCACCAGCTTTCCACAAAAACCTCCCCTTTTCCCTGCTATACCACTGCTGATAACACCTCTTACACAATTAATAGTGTTATATTTGCTAGACCCTCAAGATACTATGTTTTTTGATGATTTCTGCTGCTGACATGAATTTGATTCATTGTTTATGACTAGGGATACCGTGGATTTCCAAAGTTCTCTGCACCCATAACCATCTCCATTTCAGCATCATACAGTTGTTGCCACACATCAAGTTCTGTCCTGTTTGAAAGTGGTCCCAATTTCCAGCATCGTTCTCAGAATCCCTCTCTGAACTCACTTGATGTCTTGTCTCCACTGCTTCCTCAGGATTGCTCTTCATTCTCATTCCAAACAGTTTCCCTTAACCACCTGTTTCATCCCAGCACATCTCTTCTAGTTTCAGCCTAGAGCCAATTGTTAGCTATTTTAGTCTTACTCTGCCAAATGCTACTGAGTCCCGTGCCTCCTAGACTTTCTCCAGTTCCTTTTGTCTGCCCAGAATCTTCGCCACTGCCTGCTTTTAACATTTCCATTCCAGAACAGCCGCTTATTACTCAATTTCTAAAACATGATGACCTGGGTATTGAAAATGATTATTGTCCAATTTTACCCAGACCTTTACTTCTATTTAAAAATCCTTTTTTGATTTCTTAACACCCTTTATATTCCCCATAAAGCAACGATTCTCAACCTTGGCTTCACATCAGAATTACCTGGGAAAGTTTTCAAAAGCTCAATGTTCAAGCTGCATCCAAGACCCCACAGTGGGACCTAGGCATCAGTATTTTGGGAGACCAGAGTTTATTAGTGGTTACCAGGGGTGAACAGAAAGGAGGGGAAAAGGGGGACTCACTCCTTCACTGCTTCGGAGATGCTGACCTTCTGTTAGGGGTAATGGGAAACTTTGGAAACGGATGATGGTAATAATTGAACAACATGATAAACGTGACTCATGTCACTCAATTATACATTTGAAGAATGCTGAAATGGCAAAAGATTTGTTACATATATATTCACCACAATTAAAAAAAAAAGGAGTTGGCTGGGTGATCCCAATGTGCAGACAAGGCTGAGAACCACTGCCATGGAGGCTGTACCAGAGAGCCCTTACATTACTGGCAGTCCTCGGGTGGCAAACGAGATCCATTCCTAAGTGTGTCTTCAAGTTGAATTTGTAGGTAAGTCATAACAGGTGCATACGATTCTTATTTAGACTGACTTTAGTGTAAGAAAAGGCTTGAAGCCTTTTCAATGATTTAAAAGCTGCATGTGCAGCAAGTGAAGGTGATTCTGATGAAGCATTTGTTGAGAGTACGGATTGGTTTAATCGTTTCAAGGTGAGGGCAAATTTACATAACATTAAAGGACAAGTAAAACTTGTCTGTAACGCGGATGTTTGTAATCAAGTTCTGAATTTCATCCTCTGCTGCTTTCAGTTTAATTTGTTTTCATTTTATTTAAAATATTTAGGTCATAATCACTCTGCTCTCTCACACTTGTTAAATCATCACACTGCCTCAGTTTATCTTTAACAATTTGCTCTTTTCTTCAGTTGAAGGAAGGTGTGTACCTTCTCCTTTCCAGGGCTTTCCAGTCCCTCATCCTGTTCTTCATTCTTGGTATGCTCCGGGACCTTGTTCTGTCACAACCCATTTGTAGGCATTTCTAGATTGAGAAGAGTAGCAAAACCACTGTTTGCAAGACACTATCTGATTGAGGGAAATAAGAGAATGATCTACAGCAGCTTATGTTCCTCTAGTCAGGGTGATGAGACATGTATACAGATTCCTCCAGTGCAAGGTAGAAGGAGTTAAGTTTCTTGGAGAGGATTTCATAGTCTTCTGGAACTATGAAGGAATGGATTTCAGCTGGAGAAAATGAAGATTTAAAGAAAGAAGAAGGGCATTCCAGTGGAGGGAACCGTGTGAACAGAAGTTTTTTATTAAGATGCTTTGAGCTTCATGTGGAATTTTGGTTAAGAAACTTGAAAATGAAGACAGGGAACTCAGTAAATTGAAGTTCACGTGACTCAGTCTATATTTATTAGGTGCTATATTAAAAATGAGTTGCCTTCAAGTTGATTCCGACTCATGGTGACCCCATGTGTGTCAGAGTAGAACTGTGCTCTGTAGAATTTTCAATGGCTGGTTTTTCGGAAGTAGATCACCAGACCTTTCTTCTGAGGCACCTCTGTGTCAACTCAGGTCCCTGGGTGGTAAAAACAGTTAATGTGCTTGGCTGCTAACTGAAGTTGGTGGTATGAGTTGACCTGAGTGAAACTGGCAAATGTGATGGGAGTGGTAGGGATGGTAGTGATAATAATAACTATAATATGCCAGGGAGCTGTTATATGCACTTAACAGGTATAATCTCATTTAATCCTAGTAATAACTCTGTGAAGTAGATACTGTTAGTATCCTGTTAATATCCCCAGGTTGTATGTAGATGAGGAAACCAAGACCCAGAGAGTCTAAGTAACTCGCCCAGAGTTAATCAGCCAGTGTGCGCAGAGCCGGGATTTGAACTTACTCTGATTCACAGCTCATGGTCTTAACCCTATACTTACACTAGCCTGATAACACTGGTTTTTAAGTAAAGGAGAAAGTATTAAGATTAGTCTAATTTTGAGCATTTGAATTATTGGACACTAGAGGGAATATCCCAGCTAACAGCATTAAAAGTAGAAGCGGAGGGTGGTTGAAGTGATACCTCATGAGATCTCACTGTAATCAGGAAAGGTGAAGGAGGGTACATGTCATGGATTGAATTGTGTCCCCCAAAAATATGTGTATCAATTTAGCTAGGCTGTGATTCCCAGTATTGTGTGATTGTCCACCCATTTTGTCATCTGATGTGATTTTTCTGTGTGTTGTAAATCCTATCACTATGATGTTAATGAGATGTATTATCGGCAGTTATTTTGATGAGATATACAAGATTAAATTGTGTCTTAAGCCAATCACTCTTGAGATATAAAAGAGAGAAGCAAGCAGAGAGACGGGGGGCCTCATACCACCAAGAAAGCAGCACTAGGAGCAGAACGTGTCCTTTGGACCCAGGGTCCCTGTGCTGAGAAGCTCCTAGACCAGGAGAAGATTGATGACAAGAACCTTCCTCCAGAGCCGACAGAGAGAGAAAGCCTTCTCCTGGAGCTGGCACCTTGAATTTAGACTTCTAGCCTCCTAGATTGTGAGAGAATAACCTTCTGTTTGTTAAAGCCATCCCCTAGTGGTAGCTGTTTTGTGTAACACTGGGTTGATTCGTCAGAGGGGTTTTGATATAGGGCTGTCATTGCCTTCTTCCTGAAGTCTGAAAAGGGCAAAACATAATTTCTATAATGCCCCTAGTAATTAGTCTCAATCATTTTTAAACATTCAAGCACAAGAAGCACAGTTGCCTACTGAAAAAAAGAACACATGCTTTTACACCAGATAACCTCCATTTGTATCCTGTCCCCAGGACAACCCATCTATATGTCAGAGCGGTGGTTCTTAAAGCGTGGTCCTCAGCATCACTTGGGAACTGGTTAGAAATGCAAATTCTCAGGCCGCATTACAGACCTACTGAGTCAGAAACTCTGGGGGCCCAGTGTCTCTTTTAATGAGTCCCCCAAGTGACTGACTAATGCACACTCAAGTTTAAGAAATTCTGTTGTCTTAGAGAATCAGTTCATTTAGCCAGGGATGCTTCAGACAGTTGTAATCAGTAATGGTATAAATGAAAGGTAATTATAAATCTTACAGCACTACACAAATAATAATTGGTATTATTAAGCTAAGAGATACATTTTTGGCATTGCCATGGTTTGAATTATGTCCCTCAAAAAGTGTGTGTATCAATTTGGTTGGACCATGATTCCCAGAATTGTATGGTTGTCCTCCATTTTGTGACTGTAATTTTATGTTAAAGAGGATTAGGGTAGGATTGTAACACCACCCTTAGCCAGATCACATCCCTGATCCAATGTAAAGGGAGTTTCCCTAGGATGTGGCCTGCACCACCTTTTACCTTACAAGAGATAAAAGGAAAGGGAAACAAGCAGAGAATGGGGGACCTCATACCATCAAGAAAGCAGTGCTGGGAGCAGAGTGCATCCTTTGGACCGAGGTCCCTGCCCAGAGAAGCTCCTAGTCCGGGGGAACATTGATGAGAAGGCTGACAGAGAGAGAAAACCTTCCCCTGGAGCTGATGCCCTGAATTTGGACTTGTAGCCTACTGGACTGAGAGAGAATAAATTTCTCCTTATTAAAACCATTCACTTGTGGTATTTCTGTTAGAGCAGCACTAGATGACTAAGATAGAATTTGATACTGAGAGAGGGGTGCTGCTTTAACAGATACCTAAGATGTGAAAGCGGTTTTGAAAGTGTGAATGGTTAGAACAGTGGCAGTCGCAAAGGGCCAGCAGCAGCAGAGAACCTGCAACAGCAGAGAAGTGACAGTGGCAGAGAACCTGCAGTGACAGAGGAGCAGCAGTGGCAGAGAACCGACAGACCAGTGTGAGGCGGCGCTTGAGCTGACCCACAGAGCGAGAGAGCTGAGTGTCTGTGCGCAGGAGGCTTCCTGGCAGAGTGGGTTGCCTCTGGGTGCTTACCAGTGGAGCTACAGAGCTTTGGAACACTTGTCTCAGCTGGGCAGATGCGGGGTGTGAGACCCCAGGAGCCAAGAGGCTAAGAGACCAGGAAACAAGCTGAAGAGACAAGGGACACAAGAAGCTGAGCTGCCTCGGTCTCAAAAGGTATGGCCATGACCTCAGGGGTTTCAAAGGGTGGAGCCATGGCCTCTGGTGTTTCTAAGGGTGGAGTTGTCACTCCAATAGACTAGGAGAATGGTGCGCCTAAAGCCAAGGGAGCGGAGTTGCCATCCTAGTGGGCGTGGAAGGCGGAGCTGAAGTCCAGGGCTGAGGGGCCTCCACTCAGAATCCGGAGACTGTAGCCAATACCTAGAGTCTGGAGAGCAGGGCCATTGTGTAATTGTTTCAGAGAACAGAGGATTATTTTCAAAGCCTCGAGGGCTAATGTAATGTGTTCTGCTGACCTGCTTGGTACCTGTTACCCCTTCTTTTCCTCTGATTTCTCCTATTTGTAATGGAAATGTCTAGCTTGTGCCCATTCTGCCATTGTACCTTTGGAAGCAGATAGATAACTTATATTCTAGATTTCACAGATGAAGAGGAATTTTTGAATTTTGAACTTTGAGTTAAGACTCTTGCTATGATATGATGAGATGAATATGTTTTGCATGTTGCAAGGATGTGATTTTTGGGGGGCCAAAGGGTGGAATGTCATGGTTTGAATTATGTCCCTCAAAAAATATGTGTATCAATTTGGCTGGGCCATGATTCCCAGAATTGTGTGGTTGGCCTCCATTTTGTGATTGTGATTTTACGTTAAAGAGGAGTAGGGTGGGATTGTAACACCACCCTTAGCCAGGTCACATACTGGATCCAATTATAAAGGGAGTTTCTCTAGGGTGTGGCCTGCACCACCTTTTACCTTACAACAGATAAAAGGAAAGGGAAGCAAGCAGAGAATGGGGGACCTCATACCATCAAAAAAGCAGTGCTGGGAGCAGAGCGTGTCCTTTGGACTGAGGTCCCTGCGCAGAGAAGCTCCTATTCCAGGGGAACATTGATGAGAAGGCCGACAGAGAGAGAAAACCTTCCCCTGGAGCTGATGCCCTGAATTTGGACCTGTAGCCTACTGGACTGTGAGAGAATAAATTTCTCTTTGTTAAAGCCATCCACTTGTGGTATTCCTGTCAGGGTAGCGCTAGATGACTAAGGCATATTTCACTTGACTTACGCATGCCTTGTACGTACAGATTTTAAGCAGACTGAAAGAGGTTAGTTTTTTCATTCCACCTATTCACTGGAGCTCTGATAGGATCTTAGCATGCTGAAAAATTGGGCCAAAGATGAAATTCGGAAGGGAATCATGTAAATTTCTAGGCTTGGATCCATTAAACCAGCCTCATAAATACTGAATGGGGAAACTCAGTTTTAACTCTGTAAAAAGGTAGCTGAAAATAAGTGCAGGGTGAACCATTGAGCATGTAAGTGGGCCATCTGAAGGTGAATGGCATCATCTGCATTAATAGCAACATTGCTTTTGTAACGAGAATTAATTGCTGTCCTCTTCTCCTTGATGCTGAGGTGTTATCCAGAAAGTAGTTACCCTCATTGATTGGTTCATACATTCATTCAACAAATATTGATTGCCCTGAAAATACAGTGGTGAATCATACAAAATTCCTGGCCCTCATGAGCCTTACTTTCTAGTGGGAGAAAAGATGATAATCAAGATAAATATATAGTTGGTTAAATAGTGTTAAATGCAATGGAGAAAAATAAAGCAGAACACAGGATAAGGAGCTGCAGGAGGGAGAGGTGCCATTTTAAATAGGGGAGACTTCACCAAGAAGAGAAATAGTTGGGCAAAGATCTAAAGGTGCTGAGGGGCTGAGCTCTGCCTAGTTTAGAACCTATACAAAAAAAGCAGAGTGTGTGCAAAGGAGAGCTGCCAGAAAAGAAAGGGGATTTTGGTATCCGAGGAATGTTTAACCTGGAAGATGGAAGATAGCTTTAGCTGCCATTAGACACTTAAAGAATGGCCTTGGGAAGAACTTAGATTTTCTTTGTTATTCCAGGGCCTAGAACTAGATAAGAGAATGACATTTCAAGGAAATTGTTGCCACCTGAACGCAAACAACTTTCTAGTAGCAGGTCCTGCCCATAGACAAATTATTATAGAGTTTTTCTTTCTTAAGGGAGTTCACTATTGTTTGGATGTCATTTTGATGGTGGTGGCAGTGGTGAGGGAATTCAAGCTTTGGAAGGGTGATTGGATCTATACCTTTGAGGTCCCTTACAATCCTGAAAATTGGATTCTGAGATTTAAAAACAGTAACATTGTTACTCCACACATAGTTGCCATCTGCTGGAAAAGTGGATAACTACACGGTAGAAACAAATTCATTCAACAAATATTTGTTGAAAGCTACTATATGCCAGGGAAATTTAGTCAAGTTTTAGTTTCATTTTTCTGTAACTTAACAGAATGTTTGCTTTTAAGATTGATTTGTTTTCCAGAATTTTTTCCCCCAATTTTCATTTTGGAGCTTTATTTCTCTGCTGTAGGCTGTTGGCTTATCCAGAGTAAATAACCTGCTATCCTTAGGATTCATGTTTTATAAATTTAGGATTTGAGAGGGAAGTACCTCATTCTCTGGTGTCTTGGTAGTATTGTAGGAAATATAATAGCATGGTTTTTTAAAATACCTTTTCTCCCAACTTTTATGTCAACATTGGTACATTGCCCATTTTGAAGAAAACTTTTTGAGACTTACTATCCATGGTGAAGAACCAGTATGTATTGCTTTCCAGTCCATGTGGAATGATAATTTGCAAAATACAAAATCATGTGTTTGATTTACTCTGAAAAAAATAAGTTGGATTGATGGATAGATATGTGATCAAGCAAATAGAGTAAAATGTTAATTGTAGAATTAGGTACTATATATATGTATATATGTGTGTGTGGAGCCTTGGTGGTGCAGTGGTTAAGAGCTCAGCTGCTAACTAAAAGGTTGGCAGTTTGAATCCACCAGCCGCTCCTCAGGAACCACGTAGGGCAGTTCTACTCTGTCGCATAGGATTGCTATGAGTCGGAATTGAATTGACAGCAGTGAGTTTTTATATATGTGTGTGTGTGTGTTCACTCTAAGACTCAGTTTTTCTGTATGTTTGAAAATTTTTATAAGAAAATGTTGGGGAAATAAACGCTTGTGGATGTCATGGTAATGTCAGATCACTTCAAAAATTTCTAAAAGTTTACTCACTGTGTACTTTTCTTGTTGAGGGACAGGAAACAGTTCAGGGACACACTTTGAGTAGCACTGATTAAACAATTTATTTCATATATATTTTCTCATATAATACTCAAAAAATTATATAGAAAAAAAAGATAGTATCCCTATTCTTCCAATGAGGAAAACCGACCCACTGCTGTCAGTTCCAACTCATAGCGACCCCATAGGGTTTCCAAGGCTGTAGATCTTTATAGAAGCAGACTGCCACATCTTTCTCTGTGGAGCTGCTCGTGGTTTCAAACCGCCGCCCTTTCGATTAGCAGTTGATTGCTTTAACCACTGTGCCACCAGGGCTTCTTCCAATGAGGAAACTGACCCAGAAATGTTCAGAGTCTCTCGACTTGAATTCTCTGGTTTTCTGGTTCATCTCCAGTTTTTACTGCATTATTTCCCTGCTGAACTTGGAAGAGCTCAACACATCACATGTGTGCTAAAAATAAAGGAGACTTGATGGGAGTTGAAGGTAGTTAAGAGGAGAGAGTGACGGGGAAGTAGAAGGGAGGGTGAGGTGAACAAAATGGCACAATTTGAGGTGGAATATTGTAAAGCTGCAAGGCATCTTGTTTGCTGTGTATGGTAAAGATAAGTAATCTTAAAGGTTTATTGAACATTAGATAGTAAGAGAGTTCAAAAGAAATACACTAAATTTTTAGATTTTATTTTTATTTCATTTTAGTGAGGGCAAAAACAATCCTTTCTTTGTAAACTAGGCAGGATAAGGTAGCTTAGCTCAGGGACTTTCACACTTTTCAATCACAGCATGAAACGTTGATGGGAATAGGGAAGGGCAAAGGGATTGGCTGGGAGGGGTATATCTTCTTTGATTTTATATACGCATGTATAAGCTTTTTGTTAGAAATTCACATTTACCATGTCACTGCTCCCTTTTCCATTGTGAACACAACAGCGTGATCTTTCTTCACTATCAGGGTCTCAGTCTCAAGTTATACAGTGTTCCCCAGATTGCAAGCCCAGCTTACGTCCAGTGATCCCTTTATAATTGTGGCCCTGGTGAGTGATTTGGTAAATTCTTCAGCTTCAGGCTCTGTAGTTACAGAGTTAAGGAGAATTTGCAGTTGTTTTAGGGAGATTAAGCTAACTAGTGAGTCTGAACATACCTGTAAGGGAAGGTTAAAGATCTACTATTAGCTGATCTCAGAAGAAAAATGCTTCAGAACAACTTGATTATATTGATAAGATAATGGGAACATCATATATATATATATATATACACACATTTTTTTCAAAACAATATATTTGCATTTTTCAAATCACATTTATGTTCATTTGGGTATAGACTCATCTCAATTCTTACCACAGACAAAGCAAGAACACTCTGGCAGTTAGGGGCTTTTGCTTTGCACTAAGGGGTTTGTATTTGATATAAGGGATTTAGATTAGTTATAAGGAAGGGTCTTTCCTGCTTCCTGGGTTACAGAAAAAGGTATAGGGGTATCCTTTACTTATATTTATTTTTTTAAATAAAATACATTGTTTACTGTTGGTTTTAACTTGTAATTTCTTCACATTTGACAAGTCAAGCAAGTGGATCAGTTTCCAAACCTTTAAAGTTTTCATGGATCAGTAAAACAAAAAGGCCAAGTACAGCCTTTTTTTTTTCTTTTTCTTTTTTTGCCAAGAAAGATTATTAACAACTACAACAAGGAAAATAAACCCACTGTTTACCCTGGTGGTGTAGTGGTTAAGAGATACGGCTGCTAACCAAAAGGTCAGCAGTTTGAATCCACCAGGCACTCCTTGGAAACCATATGGGGCAGTTCCTACCCTGTCCTGTAGAGTCCCTGTGAGTTGGAATTGACTTGATGGCAATGGGTTTGGGTTTTTTGGTTTTATTTACTACTACTAACATTGTCTTGAGGGAGCCCTGTTGGCGCCGTGGTTAAGAGCTTGGGTGCTAGCCAAAAGGTTGGCAGTTGGGATCCACCAGCCAGCTGCTCATTGGAAACCCTATGGGGCAGTTCTGCTCTGTCCTATAGGGTCGCTTTGTCTTATAAACGAGGTGACTTGTTACACATATAATTTATAATACAGAAATATTGAATAAATTTAGCTGTGTGAAAACATGCTTTGTTGTCCTTATATTTCTTTTTTACCTTGATTCAGTGAAAAGTTCATCTCACACTGGTCATAAGACCAGCCTTTAGGTTAAATAACTTTCAAAGTCCATGACTAGTCCAAGAACCTACTGTTTGCCTTTAAATTGTGAATATCTAATGCTACCAGACACTACAGAAGCTTGAAGGGTGTAGCTGACAATTCCTTGCTCTCATGAAGCTCATCATTCTAGGCAGGAGAGAGCTACAGATACGCTGGTGCTATGCAGAATTTGCTACACCATGAGGCCAGGTATATTTAGTGCCTTCAGAGATACGGAGAAGTGCTAATGGGACTCAGAATAATGAAATGACATCAAGCTGTGGAGTGCTTCACAAAGGACGTGGAGCCCGTTCTACCTCTCCAGCTCCGTGTAAGGAGCCATAGGTTGATACATCACCAGATTTATCCGCATGATGATGAAGAGAGAGAGCATCTGTGTTTACATCTTGTCTTCTCTACACTCTGGCTCTGTGTCCTTGGGTGTATCTTTACCTCTCTATTCTTCCATTTTTTACCTTTAAAATAAGAATACTTGTGCTGTCATTGTGTGCCATCGAGTTGATTCTGACTCATAGTGACCCTATAAAACAGGGTAGAAGTACCCCATAGGGTTTCCTGTGCTGTAATCTTTATGGAAGCAGATGGCCTGGTCTTTTCTCCCACAGAGTGACTGGTGGGTTCGAACCACCAACCTTTCGGTTAGCAGCCAAGTGCTTAACCATTGTGCCACCAGGACTCCTTAAAATGAAGATGCTAGTGCCCATGTTACGTGGTTGTGAGGGTTAATTGATACGTGTAAAGCCTCTCGAATAAATTTCAGCTGTTTTCAAAATGCAGTTTTTATTGTGTGACTCCCTGACTTAAATGTTTTAAGGGCATTGTATATTCTTGGGATAAAGACCAAACTTTTTTCCAGGGCTTACAAAGCCCCCTTCCTTCTCCTGCCTCCTCCCACTGTACATTTGGTCCCTTTGCTCCAGCGCAAGGGTCTCCTTCAAGCACACCTCTGCTGGCTGTGTTCTCTCCACCCGCTGGGGCTGTTGCCTCCCCTCCTTTGCAGGATGATTCCTCTCAGGCGTCTGCTCTCTGCTCATCCCAGGGAAGCCTCAGTGACCTCCCGACTAGATTCAAAACCTTGTTAAAAACACTCATGACACCAGAAATTCTCAGTCGTGTTTATCGAGCTGCAAGCTGTATTAGTTTGTACAGTTATTTGATTGTTTTCTCCACAGTAAGCTTTGTGAAGGCAGCAAACCTGTGTCATTTGGCTTCCCAGTCTATTCCCAGCACTGAGCGTACCGCACAACTCAAATTTGCCTTGATAACTATTCATTGAATGAATGGATGAGGTAGGGGAGAGGGAACATATGCAGAGTGTTGAGGGCTGAGCAAGTTTTGCCTTTTGTTAGAACAGAAAGTCTGTTGCTGGGAGCGGTGACAGAGGAGGCTGGAAAGGTAGGGTGGATGATGAGACTGGTGCAGTGCCAGCAGGGAATCCATTGACTGGCTTTGAGTGAAGTAACTTGCTAAGAAATACTGGTTTTGAAACAGGAAAACTAGACATTGTTTGCCATTTCATGAGACTTAATTTTTCACTGTTACACAGCTTCATGAATTGATAACACCTGAAAAATTGTTTTAAAAAGCTCTATGACTATTTTTCCAAGGACATCAGAAATTTTGGGAATTATTGAACAATATTTTATTTGGCATTGTTAAGGAGAAACGTGCATCTTTTCTAAGTGGAGCTCTTGAACTTTCTCAACCTTTTCCTGGCTGAGCGCATGCTGGCAGCTCTCCCAGGATCCGTCTCATAGATAGCCACAATGATTTGGCAAGCGCATAATGCTTTTCTTGTCATTATAAAAGCCTTTTTAATCAAAGAAACAATGCATGGTTTCTTCAGATCAACAGCAATATGCAAATAATAAATGCATTTGAAATCTTATTTGTACAGCTGAGCAGACTTACTCCTTTGCATATATAGCTTCTTGGTGTAGTCATCCCATTTCAGTGTTGTTATTAGTTCACGATGACTTTGTTACGATATTCAATGACTTCTTTGGTATATAAACTGAGCAGGTGAGTGGAAAGGGCGGCAGTTGGTGGTAATCAGCTAGAGGACCCATTTGCAGTTAAAACTCCCTGAAATATGGAGAAATGGAACATACATAGCACGTTATTTTCCTGATGTTAGCTTCCTAACTCCCACGATGAATCGGTTATGTGTTCAGTGGCATTTTCACAAAAAGATCACTGACTGTTAATTCCACAGGTATTGGCCAGCACCCAGCAGGGCATATGGCTGCCAGAAGTGAACTTTGGCTGAGTAGGGAGTGGGAGGAGGGGAAGGAACCACAAGAATAAGTGAAACAATGTTGCTTTTGGAATCCAAAGGCCAGGATTTGGTCTCTACTCCCGTAACTGTGTGATGTTGGTTCAGTCTCTTCTCAGCCGAAACCACTTAATCTGTGAAAGAGAGTGATCATCAAGAAGGCCCAGGGTGGTTGTAAAAACCAAGGAGATAACATGAAGAGCTCTGAGCACCGAAACCCTATGCGAGTGTGAGGTCTTATTGTGGGAGAAAATATCTGCTCATCAGTGGGTCTGCTGATATACCAAGTTCCCATGACATCTTCAATGCCAACATAGTCCCAACATAGTTCCCTACAGATAGAGAAGTTAGCTTCACGTCTTCTGTTACCCTGGGTAGTACAAACAGTTAAGATGCTTGGCTGCTAACTGAAAGGTTGGACATTTGAGTCCACCCAGAGGCTCCTCAGAAGAAAGGCCTGGTGATCTACTTCCGAAAAAGCAACCATTGAAACCTCTACGGAACACAGTTCTACTCTGACACACATGGAGTTACCATGAGTTGGAATCAACTCGATGGCTGCTGGCTTGACTGGTTTAATACCTTCTTAACCAACTCATAAAAGATTCAGTTGCAGAGATGTCCATGATCCTCAGGTGGGAGGCATGTAGGTCAAGGTAGGATCATCTTACAGGACCTTCAACATTGCATACTGCTTCTCCTGAACATTCCTACATTTTAGAGAGGAGATTTGGGGCCTCCATTATGTCATTAGTTACCATATGTTATAGAACATTTTCCATCACTGTAGAATATAGAATGTTTGGTGACATTAACTGGCTGGAATGCAAAATGCAAATGGTGTTGGTGTCTATGCCTAATTGTAGATGACTTCCCCCCCCTTCCCCCAGGTTTTTCTGAAGAGTGACCGAGTTGCCAGGATGGTTCAGAGTGGAGGATGTTCTGCTAATGACTTCAGAGAGGTGTTTAAGAAAAATATAGAAAAACGTGTGCGGAGTTTGCCAGAAATTGATGGCTTGAGCAAAGAGACAGTGCTAAGCTCATGGATAGCCAAATATGATGCCATTTACCGGGGTGAAGAGGACTTGTGCAAACAGCCAAATAGAATGGCCCTAAGTGCTGTGTCTGAACTTATTCTGAGCAAGGAACAACTCTATGAAATGTTTCAGCAGATTCTGGGGATTAAAAAACTAGAACACCAGCTCCTTTATAATGCTTGTCAGGTAAGTGGTCTATGATTTTTTTCCCCTTTCTCTGTCTGACTCATAAAGCAAACATGAAGTGTTTAGAAGTCTATGAAGGTGTTGTATTTTGCTTTCTGTAATCGTTTTGCTTGAAATGTTGAGTGAAATTGAATTTTAGTAAATCAAATGATGATGTTTGAAAGAACCTTTGAAAGGATTATTTGGTAGAAGGAGAAGAATATTAGTACTTTTTATCTAGTAGTTAATTGTTCCCATGTACCCTATTTTATGACATCAGATTTGTGCCTCTTGGGTATATATACTATTGGAGCATGCCCTGAATAGTAAAATGAAAATCATCTGATATCTGAAGAAACTTGGCAATTTATAATAAACAGGTATTTCTCAGTGCAAAATAATTTTTCATAAAGATATGATGCTGGTTTTCTGAGTTTTATGAAAGTAACTGGAATTTCAAATTTTGTTCTCTAACCCATCCAGATAGAAATGTATGAAGATGATTATTAAACTATGTAATTTAAAGAGGTGAAGAGTGAATAAGATATTTTTTCTTCAGTTGTTATTCTAGTCATGCATATGAAAAATTGAATAAAATATGTTCTGTATCTTTCATCTTTAGACTTCATGATTTGTCTAATAATGTATTCCTTCTATATTTGCATTTTGTTTGCTTAATTTGGAGGTGTAAATTATTTAACTATGCCTCGATATACAATTTAAATTGACAAAATTCTGGTATTTTAAAATTCATGTGTTCATAAAGAGTTACATTTCTGTAATGTACATACATTTAATCTTTCTACAAATCTACTTAATTTCTAGATTCTATTCATATCATGTACTTTGTATTACTAATTTGTGAATCATTTCAAATAATAAATAAAAAAAAAGGCCAAACCCATGGCTGTCAAATCAATTCCAATTCATGGTGACCCTATAGGACAAAGTAATACCATCCCAGAGGGTTTCCAAGGAGCGGCTGGTGGATTAGAACTGCCAACCTTTTGATTAGCAGATGAATTCTTAACCACTGTGCTACCACGGTTCCAATAAATCAACAGAGTTTATTAATAGTAAAGGAATATTGTACCTTGGCACATGAACAGTTCACACACATACACACTAATTGTCTTCACTGTTATTAAACCAAGTGGTGGTTTGATAATACTGGAGGGGGATTGTACAACCAAAAGTCTTCTCTTTTGGAAGATAAATGCAACTCTTCTTCATATTTTTAATGAAAGAGTAGCTTACTTGTACAGTTCAATGTCAATGAACATAATTTGGTAGTACAATTCAGATTTAGACATTCAGTAGATATTCATTGAGTGCTTATTTCAAGTCAGGAATCTTGTTAGATGTTGGGAATACCAAGCTTAGCAAAATAAAATATCTGTTCTCCATATGTCAAAGTCTCATAAAGAAGATAGACCTCTAAATGAGTAATTACATATGCATTTGGAATTTGTACTAGGTGTACCCGTTGCCATTGAGTTGATTTTGACACGTAGTGACCCTATAGGACACAGTGAAACTGCCTCGTATGGTTTCCAAGGCTGCAAATCTTTATGGAAGTAGACTGCCACATCTTTCTCCCATGGATTGGCTGGTGAATTTGAACCACTGACCTTTTGGTTAGCAGCTGAGTGTTTTAACCACTGTACCACCAGAGCTCCCTGTGTTAGGTGTTACAGGAGCATAAAATGTATTCCCATGTACCTTTGAGTTTATATTTATTAACTCAAGATGTTTCTAAATTAATGCTTTCCTACTTTTTAAGAGCACTCCTAGAGCCATGGTGGGGACCCCCTGATGTCTGTCCTCTTTGACTTGGAATATACTTCTAATTCAAATCTCTAACTATAATAGCAGATTCCTCTATTTCTCCTTTCAGCTTTATCAGTTTTTGCCTCATGTATTTGATGCTCTGTTGTTATGAGCATACATGTTTAGGATTAGTGTGTCTCCTTGTAGAGTTGATCCCTTTATTGTTATGCAGTGTCTCTTTATTCTTTGTCCTGAAGTCTGCTTTGTCTTAAATTAATAGAGCTACTCCAGCCTTCTTTTGATCAGTGTTAGAACAGTGTGTCTTTCTCCATTGCTTTACTTTTTTTTAATTAATTTTTTTATTTTGGCGAGAGTATACACAGCCAAAGATACACTATTTCAACATGTATAAATTAGTGATATTGATTACATTCTTTGAGTTGTGCTACCATTTTTGCTATCCTTTTACAAATTATTTAACCTGAGTCTTTAAAGTGGATTTCTTGTAGATAACGTATAATTGGGTCTTGCTTTTTTTAATCCACTTGACAGTCTCTATATTTTAACAGGTGTGTTTAGACCATTCATATTTAAAGTGGTGATTGATAAAGTTAAATTTTACAATCTATGTAACTTTTATCTATTCCTTGCATTAGTTGTTTGTTTTCCCCCCTTTTTTTCCTTACCTTACCTAGTTTTAATTGCACATTTTATATGATTCCATTTTATATTTGCTTTTAGTGTATCATTTATACGTTTTTGTAAAGCTTACTTAGTGGTTGCTCTAAAGTTTATAATATACATTTTAAAATAAT
Source organism: Trichechus manatus latirostris (assembly GCF_000243295.1). Lineage (NCBI taxonomy): Eukaryota > Metazoa > Chordata > Mammalia > Sirenia > Trichechidae > Trichechus > Trichechus manatus. Next base: position 1,995,567 of record NW_004444103.1, read on the forward strand.
CTAAATACACATCAAATAACACTATACCAATTCTTATGTAGTGTAGTTGGTAAGGGACTAGAGTTATTAGGAAGAGCTTCAGGAAATCAAGCAATAAACAGGAACGTGAAATATTCAAGAAATTCCTTCTGGATAGGACAATGAACCATTAAATATATCTGTGTATATATATTAGACACTTTTTGTGTGCCAAGCTCACAGCATCAGACTTTGTGATTGTTTGTTTTATCACTTTTGGAAATGTATCACCACAAAGCATAGCATCTGTTTCTTCTGGTAGATTGTCAGAATTTATCCTTTTTTTGAAAGTAATTTCAAAAGCTGTGGAAAAGGATTATTGTGTACTCACAAAAAGTTCCCAGTAATATTTAATGCTTTTAGCTGATTATTAAGGTCATAATATCTTAAATCCTCTTTGCTTCAGACTTGAAATAATTAAATGCTTACTTTCACCCTAATCGCCTTAGAGCAGGACCAACTGATTATTATCTTAGTGTCTTAGGCTGGATTCTCTAGAGAAGCAAAACCAGTAAAGCGTATAAGTATATATATATATATATGTATAGAGAGAGAGAGAGAGATTTATATCAAGGAAATGGCTTATGTGGTTGTAGAGGCTGGAACATCCCAAGTCTGTGGGTCACCATAGAGGCTTCTCCTGATTCATGTCATAGCAGGGGCTGTTAAAACCAAGGTTGGTAGGTCAGAGAGCAGGGCTCTTGCTCACAGGCTGTGAAGATCAATGAATCCCAAGATCAGCAGGCAAGAAGGCAGGTAAGCTGCTAGCTCAAGTCCCAAGAACTGGAGGTCAGATGAACAGGAGCCAGCTGCAAGATCTAGCTTGAGCAAAAAGCCCCCAAGCCTTGCCAGAATGTCCACTTATACTTGATGCAGGCCATACTCCCAGGACACTCCCTTTCAACTGATTGACTACTCACAGCAGATCCCATCATGGTGATGATCACATATCAAATCTCAACAGGGAAGTGATCACAACATTACACAACTGCCAAAACACTGATAATCATAGTCTAGCCAAGTTGACATACAGTCTTAACCATCACACTTAGTAAGATCTTACTTGGGTAATGGGTAGCAGCCATTAATTCCAGCTATTCACTGCGAACTGGTAGAAAGGCCTCATTACACATTAAAAAACATTTAAAATCGTGTCATTCTTTAGTTGTGAAGTGTTTTCATGGTTCTCATATGAAGATCTTCAGATGAACATGGCTCTCAAATAGTTCCAAGGCTTTTGATCTCTCTGCATACATGGTACGGTACTAAAATCAATACCAAAAACCAAACCCATTGCCATTGAGTCGATTCTGAATCACAGCCACTCTATAGGACAGAGTAGAAGTGCCCCATCAGGTTTCTAAGGAGTGGCTGGTGGATTCGAACTGCCAACCTTTTGGTTCACAGCCAAGCTTTTAACCACTGTGCCACCAGGGCTCCACTGAGATCAGTAGGGCTTGAAAAATATAGTTTTACTACCTGGTTTATTTTGAGAAGTTAGATGCTATTGGGATTGTTTTTGACCCTGAGATAGAGCCACTGAAAAATACTGTGGTAATAAAAGACAAATCTTCTATGTTTACTTTTGATTATCCCTGTTTCCCCTTTTCTAGTTGGCCAGCTCCCCATTCCACCCTGTATCACTATAGCCCATGAATTGTAAACTTTCAAATTGACAAATCTGAAACTTTTCGACCTTAGGTGTGATGATTAAGATTGTGTATCAACTTGGCTGGGCCATGATTCTCAGTGTTTATATGTGATCTTTCCCATGATGGAATCTGCTGTGAGTGGCCAGTCAGTTGAAGGGGAGTTTCCTTGGGGGTGTGGCCCTCATCTGAATATGGGCAGATGTTTTGGCTTTTTGCTTGCTCTGGATCCTGTATCTTCCTCCTGTTCGTCTGACCTCTGGTTCTTGGGACTTGAGCTGTCAGCTTATCTGCCAATCTTGGGATTCATCGATCTTCACAGCCTGTGACTGGGAGCCCTGCTTTCCAACCTGTGGATCTTGGGTTCACTAGCCCCTGAAGCTACGAGAATCAGGAGAAGCCTTGCTGTCTTGCCTGCCAATCTTGGGATTCATTGATCTTCACAGCCTGTGCGCAAGAGTCCTGCTCTCCAAGCTGCTGATCTTGGGTTCACCAGCCCCTGCGACTTTGTAAATCTGGAGAAGCCTCTATCCTGATCCATGGACGTGGGACATTCCGGCCTCTACAATTGTGTGAGCTGTTTCCTTGATATAAATCTCTCTATATATATTATATGCTTTACTGGTTTTGCTTCTCTAGAGAACACAGCCTAAGACAAAAGGTTAAAAATGTGAGTTTTTTTTTACCCCAAACCTGGTTTCCATTCTACTAATGTCATAGTCCAGCCTACCACTTATATAACCTGTAGCCCCACCTATCTTCTTGACTTCCCAACCCAAACAATTGCCTAATACTGCTACTTCCACCGTAATAATGTCTTATTTACACCCTTAACTATTTCCACAACCATTGCCATAGATGGATACGTCAGTACCTCACACATGGAGCATAGCAGTAGCCTCTTACCTGCTTCCTTCTTCTACTTATTTTTGTTGCTAGATTAATATTATTGAAGCATTATCCTAAGTCTCATCATGACTCTGCTTTGAATAGGAAAAGCAAAAAATAGGATAGTGATTTCCTCTCCATGAACATAATAAAGTCCATGTTCTTGGCTAAGCTTTCAACACCTAAGGTGTTCCCAGTCTGGTCCCCACCTACCTTTCTAATATACCTTGCGATGTAACAATTCTTTATATGCGCTATGTTCCAGGTAAACTGAATCACTCCATTCCTCACTCATGCCCTGTGTTTTCTTGGATTGTAGTTTTTTCTCACACTGTTCTCTTCACATGGAATTCCCACTTCTGTATTCTTCAAGACCCAAGAGAAAGTCTACCTCCCCCACAAAATCTTCCCTGCTCCTTCCCTTATTCATTTTCTTTAATATTGTTGTTGTTAGCTGCTATAGAGTTGGCTTACAAATCAAGTGACCCCGTGAATAATGGAATTAAATACTGCCTGTTCTGTGCCATGCGGATGGTCAGTTGAGGATTAGACCATTGTGATCCGTACGGTTTTTCATTGGCAGATTTTTGGAAATAGATCACCACACCTTTCTTCCCAGTCTGTCTTAGTCTGGATGATCCACTGAAACCTGTTCAGCATCATAGCAACACATAAACGTCCACGGACAGATGGGTGGTGGCTGCACATGAGGTACACTGACCGGGAACTGAACCTGGGTGTCCTGCATGAAAGGCAAGAATTCTACCAGTAAACCATCAATTCCCTCTTTTTTTTTTTTTAATTTTTTTTGTTTTGTTTATTAGTTTAAGTGAAAGTTTACATTTCAAGTTAGTTTCTCATAGAAAAATTTATACATACATTTTTATGTGACCCTAATTGCTCTCCCTATACTATGACAGCACACTCCTGCTTTCCACCGCTGATTTCCCATGTCTGTTTCAACCGGCTCCTAATCCTCTCTGCCTTCTCATCTCACCTCTGGATAGAAGCTGCCCATTTAGTCTCATATATCTACTAGAGCTAAGAAGCACACTCTTCACGAGTATCATTCTATGTCCCACAGTCCAGTCCAATCTTTGTCTGAACAGTTGGCCTTGGGAATTGTTTTAGTTCTGAGTTGACAGAGAGTCTGGGGGTCATGCTTTCTGGGGTTCCTCTAGTCTCAGTCAGACCATTAAGTCTGGTCTTCTTACTAGAATTTGAGTTCTGCACCCCACCATTCTCCTGCTCCATCAGGGACTCTCTGTTGTGTTCCCTGCCAGGGTGGTCATTGGTGGTAGCCAGGCACCATCTAGTTCTTCTCATCAGGCTGATGAAGTCTCTTGTTTATGTCGCCCTTTCTGTCTCTTGGGCTAATACTTTCCTTGTGTCTTTGGTGTTCTTCATTCTCCTTTACTCCAGGTACTTGGGACCAATTGATGCATCTTAAATGGCCACTTGTTAGCTTTTAAGACCTCAGACGCCACTCACCAAAGTAGGATGCTGGACATTTTCTTAATAAACTTTGTTATGCCAGTTGACCTAGATGTCCCCTGAAAGCATGGTCCCCAGACCCCTGCCCCTGGTACTCTGTCCCTCAAAGTGTTTGATTATATTCAGGAAACTTGTTAGCTTTGGTTTAGTCCAGTTGTGCTGACTTCCCCTGTAGTGTGTGCTGTTCTTCCCTTTACCTAAGATAATTCTTGTCTACTATCTAGTTAGTGAATAACCCTCATCCTTCCTCCCCACCCTCGTAACGATCAGAGTGTTTTCTTCTGTGTTTAAACCTTTTCTTGAAATTCTTGTAATAGTGGTCTTATACAATATTTGTCCTTCTGTGACTGACTAAATTCACTCAGCATAATGCCCTCCAGATTCCTCCATGTTTGTTTCACAGCTTCATCATTGTTCTTTATTGTTGCATAGTATTCCATTGTGTGAATATACCATAATTTGTTTATCCATTCATCCGTTGATGGGCAGCTACATTGTTTCCATCATTTTGCTATTGTGAACAGTGCTGTAATGAACAGGGCTGTGTATCAGTCTATTCGTGTGATGGCTCTTATTTCTCTAGGACATATTCCAAGGAGCAGGATTGCTAGATCGTATGGTAGTTCTGTTTCTAGCTTTTTAAGGAAGCAGCAAATCGATTTCCAAAGTGGTTGTACCATTTTACATTCCCACCGACAGTGTATAAGTGTTCCAGTCTCTCCACAACCTCTCCAACATTTATTATTTTGTGTTTTTTGGATTAATGCTAGCCTTGTTGGGATGAGATAATATTTCATTATAGTTTTGACTTGCATTTCTCTAATGGCCAATGATCGTGAGCATTTCTTCATGTGTCTGTTAGCCACCTGAATATCTTCTTTGGTGAAGTGCCTGTTCATATCCTTTGCCCATTTTTTAATTGGGTTATTTGTCTTTTTGTTGTTGAGGTTTTG
>NW_004444103.1:2002480-2019699 GCF_000243295.1 Trichechus manatus latirostris
TCTCTATTTCATTTAATTCTGCTCTAATTCTTATTATTTCTTTTCTTCTAATACCCGAGGGCTCTTTTGCTGCGCTGTTTCTACTTGTTCGAGTTGTAGGGTAATGTTTTGATTTTGGCCCTTTCTTCTTCTTGAGTGTGTGCATTTATTGCTATAAACTGACCTCTGAACATTACTTTTGCTGTGTCCCAAAGGATCTGGTAGGATATGTTCTAGTTCTCGTTTGATTCTATGAATTTCTTTATTCCATCCTTAATTTCTTCTGTATCCCAGTAGTTTTTGAGCAAGGTGTTGTTCAGTTTCCATGTATTTGATTTTTTTTCCTTGCTTTTTCTATTACTGATTTCTACTTTTATGGTTTTATGGTCAGAAAAGATGCTTTGTAATATTTCGATGCTTTGGATTTTGTTAAGGCTTGCTTTATGGCCTAATATGTGGTCTATTCTGGAGACTGTTCCATGTGTGTTGGAAAAGAAAGTATACTTGGCTGCTCTTAGGTGGAGTGTTTGGTATATGTCTGTGAGATCAAGTTGGTTGACTGTAGCATTTAGCTCTTCGTGTTTTTGTTGAGCTTCTTTCTGGATGTTCTGTCCTTCACCAAAAGTGGTTGAAGTCTCCTACTACTATTGTGGAGCTGTCTATCTCTCTTTTCAGTGCCGTTAGAGTTTGTTTTTTGTATTTTGGAGCCGTGTCGTTGGAACTGTAAATATTTATTACAGTTATGTCCTCCTGGTGTATTGACCGTTTAATCATTTTATAGTGTCCTTCCTTATCCTTTGTGGTGGATTTTACTTTAAAGTCTATTTTGTCGGAGATTAACACTGACATTCCTGCTCTTTTTTGAGTGTTGTTTGCTTGGTATATTTTTTTCCATCCTTTGAGTTTTACTTTGTGTCTTTAAGTCTAAGGTGTGTCTCTTGTAGGCAGCTTATAGATGGATCGTGTTTTTTTTATCCATTCTTCCACTCTTTGTCTCTTTATTGGGGTCAATGTCCTCTTTTAAATGTGGTTGTTGTTAGGTGCTGTTGAGTCGGTTCCAACTCATAGTGACCCTATGTACAACAGAATAAAACATTGCCCGGTCCTTTGGCGTCTTCACAGTCGTTGCTATGCTTGAGTCCATTGTTACAGCCACTGTGCCAATCTATCTCATTTAGGGTCTTCCTCTTTTTCGCTGACCCTATACTTTACCAAATATGAAACCCTTCTCCAGGGACTGATCCCTCCTGAGAACACGTCCAAAGTACGTAAGACCTAGTCTCGCCATCCTTGCTTCTAAGGAGCATTCTGGTTGTACTTCTTCCAAGACAGACCTGTTCATTCTTTTGGTAGGAAATAAATCCATGAGGAATTTGCAATTATAATTCCTGATCATAATCCAAAAGCCTTTGATAGTCTACTTTGTATTATGAATATTTATGTGCACCTTTTTCTCGTACTGCATTTTAACAATTTGAGCTTATGATAAATATTCAATTAATTTTTGTACCTTTAAGTCTACAGTATATTTAATGCATTTCCTGTTGTAAGCATTATATGTTGAATGACTGGAGGAACGTAAAGTTGAATGTGGACATTGTAAAGGAGTGAGAGGTGGTTAAATTGGACTCTGGAGTAAAAGTACATGATTTGGTCCTTGGTTCCACCGATTATTATGTGTGTAACCCTGGAAAAATTGCTTAAACCTCTCTGTGGTTCACATTTTTATCACTACAATGGAATAATGGTAATTTCTTTGGATTGCTCTGAAGTTTAAATGAGATGCTTATAAAAACTTATAACAATTCCTGACATAATAAGTGCTGTGTAAATTTAGCTCTTATTAGCTATGATTAGAGTAAGGTTCTAATCTACTCTCAGAAAGTTTTGTATTATCACTGATAATGTCTGTGTTACTGTATTTAGTCTTAAACTCTCCAATCTCGGTATTATTTCATGATTAATGTGAACATATATTCAACTATTTCATTGAGGTAAGTGTAGTTAGTAAATAATAGGTTGAAAATATTAGTTCATTACTTTTATCAAGGAGATAAAATGTTAATACCAAATGAAATACTAAAGAAAATGTGTAGGAAAATTTGCCAAGTTATAGCAAGCATTTTATACACACGTGCGTGCACACACACACACATGCACATCTTCTTTAGGCTATAGAAGTCCCATGGTTTTTATTTTTTAGGTTAAATTTCTTATGTTTTTGCTTTTGAACACTTTGATCAATTATTTAGTATAGTTTAGTTCAGTTCACATAGGGTAATTTTATATCTAATTAACTCATTCATCTTTTCCCTACTTTAAAGTATTCAAAGAGAAGTGTGGTTTGGGAAATGCATTTTTAAGGCTTTTAGAACTGTTCTGCAAGAATCCGTGGCAGAACTGCTATCTCTGAGTCAGGTTTTTATACATAATTTACAAGGTAGATATAAGGCAGTTCATTAAAAGCTTTGGATCCAGCATACAGAATGCTACCTGATTCTTTCATACATAAAATGTGCTGCTACTCTTGAGAGTTTGGGAATAGCCTCATTTCCTTCTTTCTGTGGTATGAAATTACAAATGGAGTATTATTACCTTGTAGTTGTTGACTAATTCTCAATGATCAAGAAAATTGGAAGAAGGGTTTTCTTTTTATAGGGGGGCAGGATATCTTATAGAAAATGAGTCATCTTGGAGGAGATGTTAAGGTCCAAGAACCTTTAAAATACAGGTGGAATTATTCTTTGTATTTGCATTAAAAGTGAGACTTAGTTGTGTGGTTCCCACCATTGGAGATGGATTTGTTTTACTCCTATCCTTGGAGTGGAATGAGCCACCAAAGGGCATATATTGCAGATAGAGGTAGAGAAGTGTAACAATAATAAGACAACTATGAACAGTATGTCTTCAGATAGTCCCTTCTTGCTTGCTAAATGATTTATTTAGATAGTCTTCTCAGAAGATTTGGAAATTGATCCTGGGCAATAACAGCAGGGAAGAAGATAATCCCAGGCAGGAGACAAAAAAAATGAAACCCAACCCATTGCCGTAGAGTCAATTCTGAGTCATACCGACCCTATAGGACAGGGTAGAGCTGCCTCATATGGTTTCCAAGGAGCAGCTGGTGGATTCGAACTGCCGACCTTTTGGTTTGCAGCCAAGCTCTTAACCACTGTGCAACTAGGGATCCAGGTAGGAGCAGCACAAGCAAAATACATGACTGGTAAAATGTAACATATTTGCTAAACAATGAGTAAACCAGTTTGTATAGATAATGGAATTATACCAGAGGTTTGGAGTATAGATTGCTGCAGAATATGGGGAGACTTGAATAATAGGCATCATTCTCTCTCGTTCATATTCATTTACTCTGATTCATTCATATTCTCTTCTTCTCCCTCCCCTCGCTGTCCCTCCCAACCCTGTCTCTCACCACTTTCCTCAACCACGGTTTCTCATAAAAATCAAAGAACACATAAAATGATTTGAGTGACAGTTTTCTCAGTTCTCCCAAGTAAGGCACATAATTAGAACTATTCTAGATACATAGAAGAGAGATTAATTCATTACATTCAATTAGGTCTTATTTCTGTCTGACAGTTGGGACCTTTGGGAAATTTTAAGCAGGGAGATGATATGATAAAAATGTGTCAGAGTAAGGAGAATAATCTGGGATCAGTTTAAGGAGAAGAATCAGATTTGGGAGACAGTGAAAAAAAACATTTAATAGGCTAATGCAGTAATCCAATTGTGTAGTGATAAAATCTCAAACTAGGCTAGAGGCACAGACAAATGGTTATAATAGGCTGTTACTAGAGATCTTGAGAAGGGAATAGTGACATTAATTGATGACTGGGTATGGCAGGGAAAGAGTAATGGCAACTCTGAGATTTCAACCTGATCAGGGGTGGTGGAACCATATGTAGGAATAGGGAGACTATGTTGAGCAGCAGAAGATAATGATGATCAGTTTATTTTGATTTTGATGTCAGTATGGGCTAACGGAAAGGAAAGGCCTTGCCTTCAGTGGGAGATGGAGTGCTGGAGCTCAGGAGAGAGGCCAGAGCTGTGTGATGACGTGTGCCCTTTGGAAGAGACAGCTGCAGACACTGAAGCGTACAGCAGCCGAAAACCAAGCACATGTGTTTGTGGCTCAGTAAGTACAGGGCCAGCAAAGAAGACAGAGCAGGCGCAATCAGAGTCAGTGCAGTAGAGTTCCTCTCTATCTTTTTGATAAATTTGTGATTCAGGTGATGATAGAGGATTAGCAGATTTATTGATGAAGTAAATTACTTTGCTAATATTTAGTAAAGCATTTAAGGAGCTTTGGTGGCACAGTGGTTAAGCACTTGGCTGCTAACTGAAAGTTTGGTAGTTCGAACCCACCCAGCCACTACATGGGAGAAAGACCTAGTGATCTCCTTCTGTAAAGATTACAGCCAAGAAGACCTATGGGACAGTTCTACTCTGTCCTATAGGATAGCTATGAGTCAGGATTGACTTGACGGCAATGGGTTTTGTTTGGTTTAGTGATTGACAATATTAATATTAGGACAAACACCCTGACTCCAGAAAAGACATTAAGCAGAGGAAGGCAACGATGCTTAAAAAGTGCTGTAAAAGAAGGCAGGGCCAGGATGGCAGAGCAGTCAGGCACTGTGGTCCCTCTTACAACAAAGACCCGAATAAACAAGTGAATGGATTATATATAAGACAATCTAGGAGTTCTGATCATCAAAGACAAAGTTGAGAAGTCGGACTGAGTGGCAGGGGGAGGGAAAGACAATTCAGAAGCAGTGAGGATTTGCCAGACCTGACCTGGCCGGTACTGGCACCCTGCAGGCTGGATCGGCTGGCACACACAGGCTGAGGCAAGCAGTAGCGCTTTTCCACATAGGGAGAAACCGAGCAGTGAAGAGTCTGCTCAAACCTTCGGAACCAGGGAGAAGTGGCGCTCATTCAGTGAAACATAAGTACAAGCATCTAACCTACTGCCCGGATTAAAAAAAAACCTTCCCCCCTTTGGGAAGTACCTCTCTCCCAATTATCTGCCACCTCTCTGCTCTGGTTCGGGTCCTGGTCCAGCTTCAGTGATTGCTGTGCCCCCTCGGCCAGAAGTAGGACCCGTTGCACACCCCAAGTCATTCTCCTGGCTTTGGAGAGAAAACAAATAACAAACAGGAAAAAATAATCTGCCAGCTCCTCTAAGTCAGGACCTCAGGACAGGCATAGCCCTTTGCCTAGGCACAGGCATAAGTGGTCCACGGACTTTGAACGCCTCTCACCCCTGCATAGATCTGTGTTGGCCCGTTTCAACAGCATTGACCCTCATTGGCACAGTACAACAGGGTGTATACCTGAAGCCTTATTTTCAACTGCAACAGCTATAAAGAGGAGTGGTCGATTGGTGACATTTGACTCTGCCTGACCATTCAGCAGGGTCCTCACCTACCCACATCAGGGATCTGAGTACTGGTGGTGCCACCCATTCTACCTAGCAACCCACGACGGGTCCGAGAATAAGTGGTGCCTCCCAGTCCTTGCATACAACAGTATTGGGTGCCCATAGTCCAGCTGCAAAACCCACCCACCTACACACTGTAGGGAACAGGGACACACCTTCCATCTAGGCACTCAGGGACAGCCTCGCTCAGCACATAACCCCCTACTGCAGCCAGATACCTGTGCCTACTCCAATGATCCCTGCCCATCTAGGACTGCAGGTGAGAGCCTGCACCACACACTTGGTAACCAACGACCTGGGCACCTGAGCTGAATCCACACAAGAAAAGTAAACATACTCCTGGGCTCACATACCTAGTAACAGTTCTAACCACCTGGTGACAGGACATTGGAGCTTCAAAGATGCCAATAATCAAAGTAGCTCACATGACCAGCCTATTTGGGCATATCAGAACAAAACAAGAAGCAAGGACACAGTAAGCAAACATAAAATAAATGAATATAATAACTTATTGATGGCTCAGAGACAACAGTCAATATCAAATCACATAAAGAGGCAGACCATGACGGCTTCAGCAAGCGACCAAAACAAACAACCAAGAAACCTCCCAGAGGAAGAGAAGGTCTTGGAATTACTGGAGGTAGAATTCAAAAGATTAATGTACAGAGCTCTTCAAGAGATCAGGAAGGAGATGATACAAAATGCAGAACAAGCCAAAGAACATACAGACAAAGCAACAGAGGAACGTAAGAAGGTTATACAAGAGGGTAATGACAGATTTAACAGGCTGCAAGAATCCATAGGGAGACAGTAAACAGAAATCCAAAAGATTAACAATAAAATTTCAGAATTAGACAACTCAATAAAAAGTCATAGGAGCAGAATTGAGACAGTGGAAGTCAGAATTAGTGAGACTGAAGATAAAGCACTTGATACCAATTTATTTGAGGAAAAATCAGATAAAAGAATTTAAAAAATGAAGAAACTCTAAGAATTATGTGGGACTCTGTCAAGAGGAATAACCTACGAGTGATTAGAGTAGAGTACCAGAACAGGGAGGGATAAAACAGAGAGAATTGTTGAAGATTTTTTGGCAGAAAACTTCCCTGATATCGTGAAAGATGAGAAAATATCTATCCAAGAAGCTCATCGAACCCCAGACAGGGTAGATTCCAGAATAATGTCACCAAGACATATTATAATCAAACTTGCCAAAACCAAAGATAAAGAGAATTTTAAGAGTGGCTAGGGATAAACGAAAAGTCAACTACAAAGGAGAGTCAGTAAGACTAAACTCTTGACTATTCAGCAGAAACCATGCAGGAAAAAAGGCAATGGGATGAGATTTATAAAGCCTTGAAAGACAAAAATTGCCAGCCAAGAATTATATATCCAGCAAAACTGTCTCTCAAATATGATGGTGAAATTAGGGCATTTCCAGATAAACAGAAGTTAAGGGAATTTGTGAAAGCCAAACCAAAATTACAAGAAATACTAAAAGGAGTCCTCTGGTTAGAAAATCAGTAACATCAGGTAACAGCTCAAGACTAGAACACAGGACAGAACAACCAGATATCAACCCAGATAGGGAAGTCACAAAAATAAATCAAAGCTAAAACACTGAAAATTGGGAAATAGAGACATCAATATGTGAAAGATGACAACATTAAAACAGAAAAGAGGGACTAAATAGTGTAGTCATTGAAATTCCATAGGGAGAGGAAGTCAAGGTATCAAAAATGAAAGACTGGTATAAACTTAGAAAAATAGGGGTTAATATTAAGGTAACCACAAAGGAAACTAACAATCCTACACATCAAAATAAAAAGAAGAAAAACATAAAGACTCAGTAAATACAAAATCAACAACAATGAAAAGAAAATATATAAAGAAAAATGACTCAGCACAGACAATTAAATAGAACAGAGCGTGTCAACAACACACACACAAAATACATCAAAATGAGAGCACAAAACTTATACCTGTCAATAATTATGCTGAATGTAACTGGACTAAATGCACCAATAAAGAGACAGAGAGTGGCAGAATGGATAAAAAAATACGATCTGTCTATATGCTGCTTACAAGAGACGTACCTTAGACTCTAAGACAAAACAAACTAAAACTCAAAGGACGGAAAAAATATATCAAGCAAACAACACTCAAAAAAGAGCAGGAGTGGTAATATTAATCCCTGAAAAAATAGACTTTAAAGTAAAATCCACCACAAAGCATAAGGAAGGACACTATATAATGATTAAAGGGTCAGTAAACCATGATAAATATTTACATACCTAATGACAAGTCTCCAAAATACATAAAACAAACACTCACAGCATTGAAAAGAGAGATAGACAGCCCCACAATAATAGTAGGAAACTTCAACACACCACTTTTGGTGAAGGACAGAACATCCAGAAAGAAGCTCAGTACAGACAAGGAAGCCCTAAATGCCACAGTCAACCAACTTGATCTCATAGACATATACCAAACACTCCACCAAACAGCAGCCAAGTATACTTTCTTTTCCAACGCACATTGAACATTCTCCAGAAGAGACCACATAATTAGGCCATAAAGCAAGCCTTAACAAAATCCAAAGCATCGAAATATTACAAAGCATCATTTCTGACCATAAAGCTATAAAAGTAGAAATCAGTAACAGAAAAAGCAAGGAAAAAAAAAAAGAAATACATGGAAGCTGAACAACACCTTGCTCAAAAACTAGTGGGTTATAGAAAAAATTAAGGATGGAATAAAGAAATTCATACAATAAAATGAGAATGAAAATACATCCTACCAGAACCTTTGGGACACAGCAAAAGCTGTGCTCACAGTTCGATTTATAGCAATAAATGCAAACATCCAAAAAGAAGAAGGGGCCAAAATCAAAACATTAACTCTACAACTTGAACAAATAGAAAGAGAGCAACAAAAGAAGCCCTCAGGCACCAGAAGAAAGGAAATAATAAAAATTAGAGCAGAATTAAATGAGATAGAGAATAGAAAAACAATTGAAAGAGTTAACAAGACCAAAAGCTTGTTCTTTGAAAAGATCAAAAAAATCAATAAACCACTGGCCAAACTGACGAAAGAAAAACAGGAGAGGAAGCAGATAACCCATATAAAAAATGACATGGGCGATATCGCAGCAGACCCAACTGAAATAAAACAGATTATAACAGAATACTATGAAAATTGTACTGCAACAAATTAGAAAACTTAGAGGAAGTGGACAAATTTCCAGAAACACACTACCTACCCAAACTAACACAACCAGAGGTAGAACAACAAAATAAACCTATAACAAACGAAGAGATTGAAGAGGTAATAAAAAACACTCCCACCAAAAAAAACTCTGGCCCTGACAGCTTCACTGGAGAATTCTACCAAACTTTCAGAGAAGAGTAAACACGACTATTATTAAAGGTATTTCGGAGTATAGAAAAGGATGGAATACTCCCAAACTCATTCTATGAAGCCAGCATAACCCTGATACCAAAACCAGGTAAAGACACCACAAAAAAAAAAAATTACAAACCAATATCCCTCATGAACATAGATGTAAATATCTTCAACAAAATTCTAGCCAATAGAATTCAACAACATATCAAAAAAATAATTCACCATGACCAAGTGGGATTCGTACCAGGTATGCAGGGATGGTTCAGCATTAGAGAAACAATCAATGTATTCCATTACATAATAAAACAAAAGACAAGAACTACATAATCTTATCAATTGATGCAGAAAAGGCATTTGACAAAGTCCAACACCCATTCATGATAAAAAAAAACTCTCAGCAAAATAGGAGTAGAAGGGAAATTTCTTAACATAATAAACAGCATTTCTACAAAGCCAAAAGGTAACATCATCCTAAATGGAGAGAGTCTGAAAGCATTCTTCTTGAGAATGGGAACCAGACAAGAATGCCCTTTATCACCAGTCTTATTCAACATTGTGCTGAGGTCCTAGCCAGAGCAGTTAGGCTAGAAAAAGAAATAAAGGGCATCCAAATTGGTAGGGAAGAAGTCAAAGTATCTCTATTTGCAGATGATGTGATCTTATACACACAAAACCCCATAGAATCCCCAAGAAATCTACTGGCACTAATAGAAGATTTCAACAAAATATCAGGATACAAGATAAACATACAAAAATCATTTGGACTTCTTTACACTAACAAAGATAACTTCAAATAGGAAATAACCAAATCAGTATGATTTACAATAGCCCTCAGGAAGATGAAACAGTTAGGAATAAATCTAACCAGAGATGTAAAAGTCCTATACAAAGAAAACTACAAGACACTACTGCAAGAAACCAAATCGATCTACAGGTCAGTGCAACCCCAGTCCAAATTCCAATGACATTTTTTAAGGAGGTGGAGAAGCAAATGACAAACTTCATATGGAAAGGGAGAAGGCTTCGGATAAGTAAAGCATTACTGAAGAAGAAGAACAAAGTGGGAGACCTCACACTATCTGATTTTAGAACCTATTATACTGCCACGGTAGTCCAACCGGCCTGGTACTGGTACAACAACAGATACATAGACCAATGGAACAGAATTGAGAATCCAGACATAAATTCATCCACCTATGGGCAGCTGATATTTGACAAAGGCCCAAAGTCCATTAAATGGGGAGAAAACAGTCTCTTTAACAAATGGTGCTGGCATAACTGGATATCCATCTGCAAAAAAGTAAAATAAGACCCATTCCTCACACTATGTACAAAAACTAACTCAAAATGGATCAAAGACCTAAATATAAAATCTAAAATGATAAAGATCATGGAAGAAAAATAAAGGGGCAAAGCTGGGAGCCCTAATAAATGGCATAAACAGAATACAAAATACAACTAACTGTACACAAACACCAGAAGAGAAACTAGATAACTGGTAGCTCCTAAAAATCAAACACTTATGCTCATCAAGAGACCTCACTAAAGAGTAAAAAGACAACCACAGACTGGAAAAAAATTTTTGGCTACAACATATCCGATCAGGGTCTCATCTCTAAAATCTATGAGATACTGCAAAACTTCAACAACAAAAAAACAGCCCAATTAAAAAATGGGCAAAGGATATGAACAGGCACTTCACCAAAGAAAACATTCAGGCATCTAACAGATACATGAGGAAATATGATCGTTAGCCATTAGAGAAATGCAAATCAAAACTACAATGAGATATAATCTCACCACAACAAGGCTAGCATTAATCCAAAAAACACAGTATAATAAATTTTGGAGAGGTTGTGAAGAGACAGGAACACTTATACACTGTTGGTGGGAATGTAAAATGGTACAGCCACTTTGGAAATCGATTTGGCACTTCCTTAAAAGGTAGAAATAGAAGTACCATATGATCCAGCAATCCCTCTCCTTGGAATATATCCTGGATAAATAAGAGCCGTCACACGAATAAATATATGCACACCCGTGTTCATTGCAGCACTGTTCACAATAGCAAAAAGATGGAAACAACCTAGGTGCCCATCAACAGACGAATGGATAGACTATGATATATTCACACAATGGGATACTACCCAATGATAAAGAACAATGATGAATCCGTGAAACATCTATCAACATGGATGAGTCTGGAAGGCATGATGCTGAATAAAATTGGTCAAAAGGACAAATATTGTATGAGACCACTATTATAAGAACTCAAGAAAGTGTTTATACACAAAAGAAAACATTCTTTGATGGTTACGAGGGTGGGGAGGGAGGGAGAGGGGAATTCAGTAACTAGACAGTAGACAAGAAATAATCTTAGATGAGGGGAAGGACAACATGCAGTACAGGGAAAGTCGGCACAACTGGATAAAGCAAAAGCTAAGTTGTTTCCTGAACACAACCAAACACTTTGAGGGACAGAGTAGCAGGGGCTGGGGTCTGGGGACCACGGTTTCGGGAGACATCTAGGTCAGTTGGCATAACAAAATTTATTAAGAAAATGTTCTGCATACCACTTTGTTGAGTGACGTCAGGGGTCTTAAAAGCTAGCGAGGGTCCATCTAAGTTGCATCAATTGGTCCCAACCCACCTGGAGCAAAGGAGAATGAAGAACATCAAAGACACAAGGAAAGTATTAGCGCAAGAGGTAAAAAGAGCAACATAAACCATTGACTCCATCATCCTGAGACCAGAAGAACTAGATGCTGCCCAGCTACCACCAATGACCGCCCTGATAGGGAACCCAACAGAGAGTCCCTGGTGGAATGGGAGAAGAATGGGGTGCAGAACTCAAATTCTAGTTAAAAAAAAACCAAAAAAACAAAACAGACTTAATGGTCTAACTGAGACTAGAGGAACCCTAGAAGACATGGCCCCCGAACTCTGTTAACCGAGAATTAAAACCATTCCCAAAGCCAACTCTTCAGACAAGGATTAGACTGGAGTATAAGACATAAAATGATACTCGTGAAGAGTGTGCTTCTTAGTTCAAGTAGACACATGAGACTAAATGGGCAGCTCCTGTCCAGAGGCAGGATGAGAGGGCAGAAAGGGATAGGAGCTGGTTGAATGGACACAGGAAATCCAGGGTGGAAAGGAGAAGTGTGCTGTCACATAACTGGAATAGCAACTACGGTTACATAACAATGTGTGTATAAATTTTTGTATGAGAAACTAACTTGAGCTGTAAACTTTATCCTAAAGCACAATAAAAATTAAATAAATAAAAAGTGCTGTAAAAAAGGACTACTTAAAAGATCCTTTTTTTAAACTAAACGATCAAATTTAATAAATCCAAATAGATGACACTTGTAGTTGTTAGAGCATTAGAATGGTGATAGTGCAAGGGACAAACTGGGGCTGTTGGGTAGAACATAGTAGAGTTAGTTTTATACTGTATTTCAAATTTTCTTAGCAGGAAGATAGCTGGCCACCAACATGAGCTTCCCAGCTCTTACACATTTCTGCGAAGGGAGGTTTGCAGATCTCCCTCTGGCCAGCTTCGCTTTCAAGGAGCAGGAGAACATTCGGGTAAGGGGAGCCTAGGTTGTAAATGTGAGGCAGGACTAATAGACTGATGCCTCAGGTCAGCGCTTTCTCTACTCCTCAAAGCCCGTTTTTAGTTTGCCATCTTTGCAAACCCATCCTGATACTACTAACGGGGAAAAAAAAGCCTCTTCCATCTGTGAATTTTCACAGTACTTGATCAGTACCTTTCTTATGGCAATTGTGTTGTGTTTTACATACTGTTTTTTGTTGTTTCTGTATTAGGAACCCCTTGAGGGCCACAAACTTTATAGCTACTGAAGAGCATGCAGTTCTCCTTTCTGTATAGTAGGTAAAGACAAAAATGCATATAAAGTCAGTAAGTACCTCATGTACCATCCAAGTTGCAGTGTTTTAGCCTGTGTCTTCGTGTCCCTTTGCAAAGACTTGAACAAACCTCCGTAGCCTTAAGCTGGATGAAGTGTAGGCCTCAGGTTGCCATTTTCAGTGTTTTCCATTCCAAAAACCATAAAGCCTCTCCTAGAACAAAGAATAGAGGCTCCAGTGCAGAACATTCTCCCAGAGTGATGGTGTTTTTCCTCTTTTGAGTTAACCACCCCTTTGAGAATCTTGGGTAAGCTATGAAATTCAGACAGTCCCCCAGGGTAAAAAAATGTACATCTCTAAAAAATTCTGATCACAACTGGAAAAGGTTCACAGATCTCAGATTACGAACTCCCTAGCGTAAAGAATTCTGAATGTGGAAACAGTAATCCCTGCGTAATGAGAAAGAGGAAAAGAAAAGTACTTCTTTGCTAAGTATTTGTCAAGATAGTGAAATAGTTTGATAGTTAAAGTGGTAAAATGCTCTGTGTAATACAGACTAGAGGCACTGAAGAGTAAAGATGCAGTTGGGCATCTGTTAGCGTCAGGGTGGAATGACCCTCTTTAAAAGACCTGGGAAATATTCTGTGCCAGGAAAGGACATCTGTGGGGTAAGTAATCTATTGTCACATAAAATGTTCAAATTAGGCATTAAAAGTAACAGAAAGTGAACTTAAAAGATGGACTTGTCCTCCGTGGGTATGGACTTGCCTCTGGTCTTTCCTACAAAACACCAGAGTCCGCCTCTCCCCGCTTTCTGTATCTCATAGCCCAAATTCAGCACTAGGCTCAGATGTGCTACCAACATTTTAATGCCAAATGCCCCACATCTATAATTTGTTCGTTTAGCCTTTTCATTTTGTTTGTGTAAGACTACATAAGTTCTGTGGAGGGTTCAGAAGAAAGAGAATTATTTTCATCATAACAGCACTTGAACTGTTTTGGCAAAATGAGATGTGCTTGAAGTGACTAGAGAAACATTCTGACACAAAAAAAAGTATAGAGAATCCCGGCCAAGGAGTCTCAGTACCTGAATGCTGGTGTGCCTATGCCTCGATGGTGTGATTCTCAACCTCTCTCTACGTGATTCTGGGCGGAATGGATGTGGGCTGTGAGGGAAAAAGTGAGGTCAAAGACGACACCTAGGTTTGGGGCTTGAGCGATTTGAAGAATAGGGGTGCCATTTATATGAAATGGGATTACTCATAGAAGGGTGGGGAGCTGGAAATCAAGATTCTGTTTTGGTCTTGTTAAATTCAAGGTGCCTGCCCTTCTTGGAATTTCAAGTGTTAAGTAGGCCGTTGGAAATACAAGATTGAAACCCTGGCAAGAGGATGGAGCTATAGATACAAACTTGGGAGTTGGCAGTGAGCAGATGAGGTTGATAGCCGTGGGCTTGGAGGAGAGCACCCAAATGTATAGATTGAGAAAAAATCCAAGGCCCCAGTCCTGATGCTCTCTGATAGTTTACAAATGTTTACCTTTCATGGGAGCACATTTCTAGTTTCATAATGAAAATTAAAGGAAAATCCAATTTTGACTTAGTACAATTTATTTTTAAATATTATGTAAAACGAGGCACATCATGATTAAAATTAACCAACTGGAGATTGGTTGGAGGGATGTGAGTGTGGTCATAAAAGGACAACAGGAGGGATCCCTGTATTGGAACCACTCAATGTCTTGACTGTGGTGGTGGGTACATGAACCTACACAGGTGATAAATTGTGTAGAACATAATATGCACACTTGCACACAAATGAGTACAAATAAAACTGGGGGAATCTTTATAAGATTGGTGATTGAAGCAAAGTTACCATCTTGGTTATATATCGTACTGTGTTATTGTTATTAGATGCCATCAAGTCAGTTCTGACTCATGGTGACTTTATGTACAACAGAATGAAACACAGTCTGATCCTGCGCCATCCTCACAGTCATTGCTATGTTTGAACCAATTGTTGAGTCACTGTGTCAATCCTTCTTGTTTAGGGACTTACTCTTTTTCACTAACCCTCCACCTTACCAAGCATGATGTCCTTCTCCAGAGACTGGTCCCTCCTGATAACATGTCCAAAAGTAGGTGAGACGAAGACTCGCTATCTTGGCTTCCGAGGAGCACTCTGAATGTAATTCTTCCAAGACGGACTTATTCGTTCTTTTGGCAGTCCATGGTGTATTCACTGTTCTTTGCCAATACCATAATTCAAAGGAATCAATTCTTGTTTGGTCTTCCTTATTCATTGTCCAGCTTTCACATACATATGAGGCAATTGAAAATACCATGGGTTGAGTTGGTGCACCTTGGTCCTCAAAGTGACATCTTTGCTTTTGAACACGTTAAAGAGGTCTTTTGCAGCAGATTTGCCCGGTGCAGTGCATCATTTGATTTATTGACTACTGCTTTTGTTGGCGTTGATTGTGGATCCGAGTAAAATGAAATCCTTGACAACTTCAATCTTTTCTCCATTTTTCATGATGTTGGTTATTGATCCAGTTGTGAGGATTTTTTTCTTTATGTTGAGATGTAATCTATACTGAAGGCTGTGATCTTTGATCTTCATCAGTAAGTACAGTACTATAGTTTTGCAGAATATGATTGGTGGAAACTGAGCAATATGTACAGTGGATCTTTCCACATTTCTTACAACTGCATGTGCATCTGTAATTATCTCAATTTAAAAAGTGAACCTTTAAGAAAATTTCATAAAATGTTAAATTATATAACCTTTCAATTAAAGAAATTAAATGTTAAATAGTTGTTAACAACAAAGTTAATAAATACTCAAAACTTAAAAAGAAATTCTGAGAGATTAAACAAAGAATTTTACTAATTAAAAAAAATTAACTCACTGGTTTACCTCTTTTAATTCTATCTAGAATTACATAAGACAAAAGGTAAGCAATTTATATTATGTTTGTTTCCTTTTTGCGTTTGCTTTTCCTCTTTTTTTTTTTTAAAACATATTTGGAAGTACACCCTTGGAGTTTCACACAGTGACACTAGTGGTCACCAAAGTTAGTAACTTTTCAGTCTCTGAAAATTTAAGCCTTACTAAGCTAAGGCTATTAAAAACAGTCTAGTACAGCAATTCTCTGCTTTTCTTTGCCTGTACTTTTTTAGACAAATGCAATTGAGGTATTAATATTTTAGAAAGTAGTAGAACACTCTCTCCTACAAAAAAAATACTTGCAAAACTGAGAAACGATCCAAACAATTCCACTTAAAATTAAGTAACAGCTGTTAATCGGAAGTTATAAATATTTAAAGGTACTAACTAGTGGTTTTTGGTGAAGTTGCAAGGGAAACTATGGCCTTTTGTTTTAAGATATAGGATGTTATTTCTTATCTTTCTTATCTTGGAGCTAGGACGGGGAACTATGATTCCTGTAAAATCAGGTCATCAGTCTATTATCACTTTTCTGTGGAAAAATAAATATTTATGATAATTTAAGCAAAGATCAAAAGATACTCTGTATTACATTTAGTGTATTTGATGTATCGTAAGTTACATTATTCTTATACATCCTTTTTGCTCTTAGAAGCTGTAATAATTGATTTCAGTTACCTGGAGTAGACACTTATCACATATTCTTTCCCTTCATAATTATATTAATTCTTGATTTAAATTGCGTCGGCTTTAGACACAGTGACGACAAACTGGTTTCTGTTTGATTTTGAATCATAGATTCGCTCACTTACAATAAAAAGTGTATTTGTTTTTTGAGATGACATAGAAACTCCTTCACAACAAGGATTTACTTTAGGAAAAACTTGCCTACTTTTGCAACTTGTTTTAAAATAAGCTTGATTTTTTAAAATTCAACTTGATTTAAAAAAAAAAAAAAAAAAAGATAACCCCAGGCCTTTCATTTCTTTAAAAACAAACAAAAAAAAAAAAAAAACGGCTCCCTGTTTCCCTTCAGCCAGTCATTCCTGCTGGAGAAAACATGATCAGGTCACACGCTTGCTTTAGACCCCTCCGTGAATTCCCATTACTGTAAGAACAAACTCCCTACTCCCTAACGTGGCTTGTAAATACCAGTAGTAGCTTCTGAAGTAGCCCTGCCTCTCTTTCTAGCCCCACCTCCCACCTACCTCTTAGAGCATCCCATTCCCCCAAAGCACTGTCTAGTCTCACTGCTAGACCTTTAATGTTCTCTTATGGAACATCCTCCCCTTTTCTTGACTCCCCATATAATCTCCAGTACCACCATCCTGTTTACCTGGTTTACTTATACTCCTCTTTTCTTTTTTTTTTAAATTGTACTTCAGGTGAAGGCTTACAAAACAAATAGTTTCTCATGAAACAGAAGTACACATGTTGTTTTATAACATTGGTTAACAACCCCATAACATATCAACCCTCTAACTTCTCAACCTCTTTTTTTTTTTTTTCCGTGAAAATACACATAGCCAAAGATACACCATTCCAAAAAT
>NW_004444103.1:2026925-2058408 GCF_000243295.1 Trichechus manatus latirostris
GGAGCTCTGCAGCCCCTCAGGAAGAAGCAAAGATGGCACACGGAGCGAGGTACTTGAGCTAAAGGAGGGGAAGGTGGGGAGAGGCAAGGAAGAAATAAAAAGAAATGGAAAAAAAGCAACACCAGCAGCCAACAAATGGCACTCAGACAGCCACCCGTTGGGGTGTGTGGAATCCAAGCAGCCGCTGTTTTCCGGTCAAGAGACTGTGGCCACGAGAAGCAGAGGAGGCCCAGGCGGGGTGAAGAGGGGTGGGGGGTGGGAAAGCGTATATCACCAGTTACTGGTTGTTTTGTCTCCCTCTGGAAGCTCCGTGAGGCTGCTTTCTCGTACCCCGTTTGCTGATCTCTGATAGGAGTCCGAGATGGCAGATCTGCGCTGCGTTAGGTGGTAGGGGACCTCTGCATGAATCTCTCCTCGCTGTCCATTCTCTGTCAGTTTTCTCACTCCATTTGGTGCTTAGCTGAGTTACCTCTTCATTTGATGTTTTAGGGTTTCAGGATTGTTGTATTCTCTGTTCGGCTTAGTTTTTCAGATCTTTGATGTGGAGGGACGGCGTGGTGCTTCTGCCTAGAGAGCCACTTTGCCGGAACTCCCTCTACTCTTCTTTTCAAGGCTGTTTTTAAAAAAATATAATAGGGTCTATTTGTAGTGATTCAGCAAATGGATAAAGCTTATCTGTATCCTGCTGGGTGTTTAATGTTGTACTCAGTTCTAACTTGGTCTTCATGTAGACGTTTACCAAAGTGTGAATGTGTTGTTTTGTGTCCATGGTTCTTAATCATGGGAGTGGGAGAGGTGATGGAATTAGAGCCAAGAGAAATGTCTGTCTTATTCAGATCTGCATTCCCAACCAGTACTTATACTGAGCATAGCTTGGAGGATGTTCTCAAATTCACATTTTTTTTATAGTGAATTAATGAATGAAAATTGAAAAAATAATTGGGGGAAAAGGAATTGTGAGAAAAAGTCAGAGGAAGTTACATAAAAAGTTAAAGGATTATTCCTGTGGAGAAGCAAAAGTAATTTTCCATCAAAATGGAGGGTATCTCAAAACAAAATAAAAATGATAGCATGCTTTTCTTTCTTTCAATCAAACGTAGAACAAGAGAATGGAATTCTAATGTGGTGCCAGTCTGTAAAAGAGTGGAAGGGTTTCTTGGCAGTAGCAGTCTATTTGTACTAGAATGAGGGATATATGAAGACTTTAATGATGGAGTGTTATATCAATCGACAATCAAACAGTACTTTTATAGTTTAGCACTCATACAAACTTATTATAAAAATGAAGGGAATATTTTTAAAAGTACGTAGAAGGAAGTAAAGCATTACTCAATATCTCACCATCCAGAAATGCATGAGGGGAATCTGAAAGAACAAACAAGGGGTTCACATCTCTGTAACTATTTAGGACTGACCTGCATGAAGACAGAAGTATGGGCTGAATGAGCTTAATGACAATCTGATGTAATCTCAAGGAAAGAAGGACTTCTTGGTTTAGAATTGTTGTGCACAGATTGGGCAAAGAATTACTATAATTGATTTCTTGATAAACTGAGCTATTGAACGCTAGAGATTAAGTTTTGTTTTTTTTTTTGTGGAAAAGAAACTGCAATGAAAAAGCACTCAGGGAATTTTTTTGGGCTACCAATCTAATTAAACAACATTCGGTGTTCTTTTCTCAATAGGTAGTTGAGAGAACTTACTAAGATTTTTTGAGTTATTTAATCCTTGCTTAAATCTGTAGATCACTGCCGTTAAGTAACCACATATATGTAATTTCTGTTTTATTTTTAAGCTGGATAATGCTGATGAACAAGCAGCCCAGATCAGAAGGGAACTCGATGGTCGGCTGCAATTGGCAGAGAAAATGACAAAGGTAAACTATTAACTTTGACATACTGTAATACATTTCATTCTTCACATAGACTTTGTGAATGGAAAGAGTAAGACTTTCTTACAGGTGAAGAAAGCCTGCATAATTTCTATTCTGGAAATGTACGTTTTAACCCCAAATACCTGAAAGCGTATTATACAAATGGAGCATCTTATTCCATATCCATCCGTATAAATGAAATGTCTAAATTAAATGATAAAATTTGTGTGTTTTTTTTTTTCTTTGAAACAATACCTGCATTTCTCAAACTTTCAGATTTAAAAGAATTTTAGTATTGCACTAAGCAAAACATAATCGGGAAGAAAAATCTCCTCCCCTCTAAATCATGTGATATGTTCCAGGGCATCCAGCATGGTGCTTGGCACGTGGTGAGGTCGAATTAGCATCTGAATGAATGATTCAGTGAATAAGTGAAAAATATACTTTGAAATATCTAGTTCATAGTCTGGAGAATAGAGTGCGTTCAGTACAATAATGTTATTTTTATTTGTGCAATCACCGTGTTTCTGTGAATAGAACTGATTTCAAATAAACACCATGAGTTTCTTTTTAATGCTTAAGGCTTTTTAGAGACAGTGGAACTTAATTATTTTAATCATCTTTTAGTGAATTGATGGATTAATTTACTTTGATGGTATAAAAATTTTAGTCAGTCCAATAGAATTGCGGTTATAGTGCTAATGATTGTTCTGAGACTAAGATTTTCTACCTTTCTCTTCCTGCTAAGCAGAAACTTTAAATATTTAATATATAGAACTTCTCCCTCTCAAGAATCCTCCCTATTTAGAGATTTTTTTTTTCATTTTTTTGTTGCAGTATAACATGTATACAGTAAAGTACATAAATCTTTAGTTTACAGCTTCGTGGATTTTTAGTTATGTTTACACCCATGCAACTACCTCCCAAATCAAAATATTGATTTTTCTGAACATGAGAGGGCTCTCCTGTAGTGACTTTAACAAATGAATTTTTTTTGTGCTTCTGCAAAGAAGATATGTATTTGAATATATTTGATATAAACTTCAAGAATAATAATGCTGTGTTTATCTAAATATTTATTAACTTAAAAAGTAGACCTTTTAACTCAGTACTGAAGTCACTTCTGAGGTTCACCTTTCAGCCAAAGATTAGACAGGTCTATAGGGTAAACAAAAACCCTGGTGGCACAGTGGTTAAGAGCTACAGCTGCTAACCAAAAGGTTAGCAGTTCAAATCTACCAGGCGCTCCTTGGAAACCCTATGGGACAGTTCTACTCTGTCCTATAGGGTCGCTATGAGTCAGAAGCTACTCAGTGGCAACAGGTTTGGTTTTTTGGATAGCGTAAACAATAACACACATGAGGAATGTGCTTCCTGTTTCAATCATGTATATGAGACTAAATGGGTACACCAGCCCAGAAGCGAAGATGAGAAGGCAGGAAGGGACAGGAAACCTGGACAAGTGGAAACAGGGAACCCAGGGTGGAGAAGAGGAGAGTGTTGACACATCATGAAGTTGACAGCCAATGTCAAAAAGCAATTTGTGTATTAATTGCTTAATGAAAAACTAATTTTCTCTGTAAACCTTCACCTAAAGCACAATTTTAAAAAAGTAGAGAGAGGCAGGGACAAGATAGCGGGGTAGTCAGACGCTTCCTGTGGTCCCTCTTATAATGAAGACCCAAAAAACAAGTGAATCGATTATATATGACAATCTAGGAGCCCTGAACATAAAAGACAAAGTTGAGGTGTCAAATTGAGCAGCAGGGGGAGGGAGATACAGTTCAGAAGCAGCGAGGATTTACCAGACTTGACCTAGCCGGCACCCTGCAAGCTAGCTCAGCTGGCACTCATGGGCTGAGGCAAGCAGTAGCAGTGGGGATGCATTTTCCACACCAGGAGTAACAAAGCAGTGAACAGTGTGCATAAGCCCCTGGAACCAGGGAGAAGCAGAGCTGAATCTACAAAAGTTAAGTTCAAGCGTATAACCTACCGCATGGGATCAAAAAAACCTTCCCCCTGTGGGAAGTACCTCTCTCCCATTTTCCCACCACCTACCCGCTCTCCTCCCGTCCCAGTCTGGCTTTAGCGATTGCCGGGCCCCCTGGACTGCAAGTGGGACCCGTCATGCACCCTGAGCCATTCTCCCTGCTTTGGAGTGGGAACAAATTAACAAATGGGAAAAAATAACCTGCCAGCTCCCCTAAGCTGGAAACTCAGGGCAGGAACAGCCCCTTTGCCTAGGCACAGGCATAAGGGGTCCACAGACTTTGAATGCCTTTTACTCCTGCCCAGACCTTTGTGGGCCCATTGCAACAGTGTAGGCCCTCATTAGCATTGTACAACAGGGTATACACCTGAAGCTTATTTTCAACTGCAACAGCTATAAGGGGGAGTGGCAGATTTTTGACATTTGACACCACCCTGCCCATTAAGCAGAGTCCTCATCTACACACATCAGGGGTCTGAGGACTGGTGGCGCCACCCACTCCACCTGACCACTCATGACCAGGGGTCAGAGAGTAAATGGTACCTCCCAGTCCTTACAGCCAAAAGCACTGGGTACCCAAAGTCCAGCTGCAAAACCCACTCACCTGTGTGCTCTAGGGAACAGGGACACGCCTTCTACCCAGGCACTCAAGGGCAGCCATAATCCCACTACCTTGCTCAGCAAATAATGCAGTACCACAGCCAGATACCTGTGCCTACTCCAGTAACCCGAATGTAGCTCTGCCCATCTAGGACTGTAGGTAAGAGCTGTACCACACACTCGGTGACCAACAACCTGGACACCTGAACTGAATCCACACTACCAAAGTAGATGGACTCCTGGGCTCACATACGTAATAACAGCTCTAACCACCTGGTGACAGGACATTGGAGCATCAAAGATGTCAATAATCAAAGTAGCTCACAGGACCAGCCTATTTGGGCATATCAAAATAAAACAAAACAAGAAATGAGAACACAGTAAGCAAACATAAAATAAATAAATATAAAAACTTATTGATGGCTCAGAGACAACAGTCAATATCAAATCACACGAAGAGGCAGACTGTGATGGCTTCAGCAAGGGAGCAAAACAAGGAACCCAGAAACTTCCCAGAGGAAGAGAACTTCTTGGAATTACCAGAGGTAGAATTCAAAAGATTAATATACAGAGCTCTGCAAGAGATCAGGAAGGAAATGATTCAAAATGCATACCAAGCTAAGGAACACACAGAGGGTGCAATAGAGGAACTTAAGAAGGTTATACAAGACCATAATGACAAATTAAACAGGTTGCAAGAATCCGTAGAGAGATAGCAAATAGAAATCCAAAAGATTAACAATAAAATTTCAGAATTAGACAACTCAATGAAAAGTCAGAGGAGCATAATTGAGACAATGGAAGTCAGAATTAGTGAGATTGAAGATAAAGCACTTAACACCAATTTATTTGAGGGAAAAAATCAGATAAAAGAATTTCAAAAAATGAAGAAACTCTAAGAATTATGTGGGACTCTATCAAGAGGAATAACCTACGAGTGATTGGAGTACCAAAACGGGGGGATAACAGAAAATACAGAGAGAATTGTTGAAGATTTGTTGGCAGAAAACTTCCCTGATATCATGAAAGACGAGAAGATACCTACCCAAGAAGTTCATCGAACACACACAGGGTAGATCCCAAAAGAAAGTCACCAAGATGTGTTATAATCAAACTTGCCAAAACCAAGATAGAGAATTTTAAGAGCAGCTAGGAATAAATGAAAAGTCATCTACAAAGGAGAGTCAATAAGTCTAAGCTCTGACTACTCAGCAGAAACCATGCAGGCAAGAAGGCAATAGGATAACATACATAAAGCCTTGAAGAAAAAAATGGCGAGCAAGAATTATATATCCAGCAAAACTGTCTCTCAGATATGATAGTGAAATTAGGGCCTTTCCAGATGAACAGAAATTTAGGGAATTTGTAAAATCCAAACCAAAATTATAAGAAATACTAAAGGGAGTCCTGTGGTTAGAAAATCAATAACATCAGATAACAACCCAAGACTAGAACACAGGAAAGAACAGCCAGATATCAACCCAGTTAGGGAAGTCACAAAAATAAATCAAAGCTAAAGCACTGAAAATAAGGAAACACAGATGTCAATATGTAAAAGATGACAACATTAAAACAAAAAGAGGGATTAAATAATGTAGTCATAGAACTTTCATATGGAGAGGAAGTCAAGGCGATATCAAGAAATAAAAGATTGGTGTAAACTTATAAAAATAGAGGTAAATATTAAGGTAACCACAAAGGAAACTAACGATCCTACACATCAAAATACAAAAGAAGAAAAACATAAAGACTCAGCAAATATAAAATCGACAGTAATGAAAAAGATGAAAAGAAAATACATAAAGAAAAATGACTCAGCACAGAAAATTAAGTGGAACAAAGAAACTGTGAACAACACACACAAAAAGACATCAAAAGGACAGCACCAAACTCATACTATAAATAATTATGCTGAATATAGATGGACTAAATGCACCGATAAAGAGACAGAGAGTGGCGGAATGTGTTAAAAAACATGATCCATCTATATGCTGCCTACAAGAGACACTTCTTAGACATAAGGACACAAACAAACTAAAACTCAAGGATGGAAAACAGTATATCAAGCAAACAACACTCAAAAAAGAGCAGAAGTAGCAATATTAATCTCTGGCGAAATAGATTTTAAAGCAAAATCCACTACAAAGGATAAGAAAGGACACTATACAATGATTAAAGGATCAGTATGCCAGGAGGACATAACCATAATAAATATTTACACATCCAATGACAGGGCTCCAAAATACATAAAACAAACTCTTTAACAGCATTGAAAAGAGAAATAGATAGCTCCACAGTAATAGTAAAAGACTTCAACACACCACTTTTGGTGACGGACAGAACATCCAGAAAGAAGCTTAGTAAAGACACAGAAGCTCTAAATGCCACAGTCAACCAACTTGATCTCATAGACATATACAGAACACTTCACCCAACAGCAGCCAAGTATACTTTCTTTTCCAACCCACATGGAACATTCTCTAGAAGAGACCACATATTAGGCCACAAAGAAAGCCTTAACAGATTCCAAAGCATCGAAATGTTACAAAGCATCTTTTCTGACCATAAAGCCATTAAAGTAAAAATCAATAACAGAAAAAGCAAGGGAAAAAAAATCAAATACATAGAAACTGAATTACACCTTACTCAAAAACTACTGGGTTATAGAAGAAATCAAGGATGAAACAAAGAAATTCACAGAATCAAAAGAGAATGAAAACACATCCTACCAGAACCTTTGGACACAGCAAAAGCACTACTCAGAGGTCAATTTATAGCAATAAATGCACACATTCAAAAAGAAGAAAGGGCCAAAATCAATACATTAACGCAATAACTTGAACAAGTAGAAAGAGAGTAGCAAAAGAAGCCCGGGGCACCAGAAGAAAGGAAATAATAAAAATTAGACCAGAAATAAATATAGAATAGAGAAACATTTGAAAGAGTTAACAAGACCAAAAGTTGGTTCTTTGAAAAGATCAACAAAATCAATAAACCATTGGCCAAAAGAAAAACAGGGGAGGAAGCAAATAAACCAAATAAGAAATGAGATGGATAATATCACAGCAGATCCAACTGAAATTAAAAGAATTGTAACAGGATACTGTGAAAAATTGTATTCAAAACAGCCTGATACTGGTACAACAGATACATAGAGCAGTGGAATAGAATTGAGAATCCGAATGTGAATTCATCCACCTCTGAGCAGCTGATATTTGACCAAGGCGCAAAGTCCATTAAATGGGGAAAAGAAAGTCTCTTTAACAAATGGTGCTGGCATAACTGGATATCCATCTGCAAAAAACTGAAACTAGACCCATACCTCACACCATGTACAAAAACTAACTCAAAATGGATGAAAACATAAACATAAAATCTGAAACGATAAAGATCATGGAAGAAAAAATAGGGACAACGCTAGGAGCCCTAATACATGGCATAAATAGAATGCAAAGCATAACTAACGTTACACAAGCACCAGAAGAGAAACTAGATAACGGGGAGCTCCTTAAAACCAAACACGCTCATCAAAAGACTTCACCAAAAGAATTAAAAGACAAAGTACAGATCGGGAAAAAATTTTTGGCTACAGCATATCTGATGAGGGTCTAATCTCTAAAATCTACAAGATACTGCAAAACCTTAACAACAGAAAGACAAATAACCCAGTTAAAAAATGGGCAAAAGATATGAACAGGCACTTCATCAAAGAAGACATTCAGGTGTCTAACAGATAGATGAGGAAATACTCTTGATCATTAGCCATTAGAGAAATGCAAATCAAAACTACAGTGAGATACCATCTCACCCCAACCAGGCTAGCATTATTCCAAAAAACACAAAATAATAAACGTTAGGTTGTGGAGAGACTGGAACACTTACACACTGCTAGTAGGAATGTAAAATGGTACAACCACTTTGGAAATTGATTTGGCACTTCCTTAAAATGCTAGAAATAGAAGTACCATACAATCCAGCAATCCTACTCCTTGGAATATATCCTAGAGAAATAAAAGCTGTCACATGAATAAATATATGCACACTCATGTTCCTTGCAGCAGTGTTCACAATAGCAAAAAGATGGAAACAACCTAGGTGCCCATCAGTAGAGGAATGGATAAACAAATTATGGTATATCCACACAATGGAATACTGTGCAAGGATAAAGAACAATTATGAATCTGCAAAACATCTCACAACATGGATGAATCTGGAAGGCATGATGCTGAGTGAAATTAGTCAGTCACAAAAGCCAAATATTGTATGACACCACTGTTGTAAGAACTCAAGAAAAGGTTTAAACCCAGAAGAAAACATTCTTTCGATGGTTACAAGTGTGGGGAGGGAGGGAGAGGGAAATTCACTAACTAGATAGTAGACAAGAGTTATCTTAGATGAAGGGAAGGACAACACATAATAAACGGAAAGTCAGCACTACTGGACTGAACCAAAAGCTAAGAAGTTTCCTGAACACAACCAAACACTTCAAGGGACAGAGTAGCAGGGGCTGGGGTCTGAGATCCATGGTTTCAGGGGACATCTAGGTCAATTGGCATAACAAAGTTTATTAAGAAAATGTTCTGCATCCCACTTTGGTGGGTGGCGTCTGGGGTCTTAAAAGCTAGAGAGCAGCCGTCTAAGATGCAACAATTAATCCCAACCCACCTGGAACAGAGGAGAATTAAGAACACCAAAGACCCAAGGAAAACATTAGCCCAAGAGACAAAAAGCCCACATGAACCAGAGACTGCATCAGCCTGAGACCAGAAGAACTAGATGGTGCCCAGCTACCCACCCGTGAGTGCCCTGACAGCGAACACAACAGAGAGTCCCTGACGGAGCAGGAGAAAAGTTGGTGCAGAACTCAAATTCACATAAAAAGACCAGACTTAGTGATCTGACTGAGACTAGAGGAACCCTAGAATACACGGCCCCAGGACTCTCTGTTAACCCAGAACTAAAACCATTCCTGAAGCCGACTCTTCAGGCAAAGATTAGACTTGACTATAAAACATAAAATGATGCTCATGAGGAGTGTGCTTCTTAGTTCAAGTAGATACACAAGACTAAGTGGGCAGCTCCTGTCTGGAGGCAGGATGAGAGGGCAGAAAGGTATAGGAGCTGGTTGAGTGGACACGGGAGATCTGGGGTGGAAAGGGGGCTGTGCTGTCACATTGTAGGGATTGCAACTAGGGTCACATAGCAATGTGTCTATGAATTTTTGTATGAGTGATTAACTTGAGCTGTAAACTTTCACCTAAAGCACAATTAAAAACAAAAAAAAAAAGTAGAGGAAAAGGGGTAACAGGAACCCATTAATTGGGTAACAGGGATGACAATAAGTTGTGAGAACCAAACCAGAGATATCTGAGGAAGACTCTCCAGATGAGTGAAGACATAGGATGATGTGAATTTGGCGCTAAAGAGTTACATTTACATAAAGGGCAGAGGTTGAAAGGACAACATACCATGTTACTATCTGGATATCTGGAGGGAAAAAACATTCTAGGGACACAATGCGTCATTCTAGAGATTCGAGTGTGGAATTCATGGCATAGAAATGAAACAACCTGAGGCAGGTGGAAGCTTTAGAGAGAACAGTGCTTTACCTAAAACTTTAAACTGAATTGGAACCTGTCTGGAAGGGAATTTGTTTTTCTTAAGGACCTGAGACAAAGAAGGAATACAGCATGGTGTGCCAGGCACCGTGGGACAGGCGCTGGACCTGTGTGCAACGTTTGTTAAGTTACCCTGATGGCATAATGGTTAAGCGCTCAGCTGCTAATCAAAATGTCAGTGGTTAGAACCCACCAAGAGAAAAGACCTAGTGATCTGCTGCCATAAAGATTACAGCCTAGGAAACCCTATTGGGCAGTTCTACTCTGTCGTATAGGGTCGCTATGAGTTGGAATTGACTTGATGGCACGCAGCAACAAGCTTGTATATAGTTTGTACCTAAGAGAGCACATGCTGTCATAAATTAGACGGCTCCTCCAAGGGCCTGACTGAATAGATGTTGTCTTAGAATAAAGTTTAGGTGATTTGCCAGACAGTCATGGGACAGGACTGTCAGCCTTCTGTGTGTTCTCAAGTTCATGTCTGAGGAGGAGAATGCCTGTTCATAACCTCTGGGCCAAGTAAGAGGAGAGGGCCAGTGATGAATACAGGGAGGCTCTTCCTTGAGAGGACACTGGTGGTTTCATCAGAAATGTTGATAAAATAGAAAAAGTGTGGAGAAGAAAGTGAAGCCTGTGGGATTGGACGAAAAAAAAAAAAAAGCACCAAAAATAAGATACCTTTCAGTGAAAGTATTGACATAGCAGATTTAAAAAAACCCACTGTTGTTGAGTTGATTCTGACTCATAGTGACCCTATAGGACAGAGTAGAACTTCCCCATAGAGTTTCCAAGGAGTGCCTGGTGGATTCAAACTGCTGACCTTTTGGTTAGCAGCCATAGCTCTTAACCACTATGCCACCAGGGTTTCCGACATAGCAGATAGAGCAGGTTTAATTACTGTCTACTTCAAATTTGCCAAATTTAAGCCATTTTAATAAAATATTTATAAGCCTAATTGTACTTAACTGACCTTGTTGCATTATAAACCCACTGCTGTCGAGTTGATTCCAACTCACAGCGACCCTATAAGACACAGTAGACCTGCCCCATAGGGTTTCCAAGGTTGTAATCTTTATAGAAGCAGATTGCCACATCTTTCTCCCATAGAGTGGCTTGTGGGTTTGAACTGCTGAGCACTTAATCACTATGCCACCAGGGTTCCTTCTGTTGTATTATATCCTACAATAATCTTATGAACCTACAAGAGTAGATGATATCATTAATTTTATAAACAAGGTAACTGAGGCTTCAAGATGATTACAGACTTCACCAAAATTACATAACAAATAAGTGTCAGAGGCAGGAATCAAACCCTGGCCTTCTGACTCCAAAGCCCAGGCTCTCTTCCTTAGACTTTACGGCCCCTTCAGCCCAGTAAATTCTGAAGTGTGGTTTATTGATAGTTAATAGTTGGCAATCAGGAACTCCCCCTCCCACACATCACAGAACAGCACAGCATAACAATAAACCACAGGACAAAAGTCTGTTTCAAGAGATATAAATATGATTTTAGCATTTTAGCCAAGAAATACTTTGGAAGGGATGGAAAGAATATGAACTGGTCCAGAAAGACCTGTGGTCAAATCCATGATTGCTCTTTGCTAGACATAAAACATTAAGCAAATTATTCACCCTTTATGAGCCTCAATTTTTCTATCTGAAAATTTGTGGAACAAATATTTATGAAGCACCTACTATACCCTAGGCACTATTTTAGGCACTTGGGATACACCTTGAACAAAAACCAGACAAAATAATTCCCTCCATGCCCTAGTGGAGCTTATATTTTAGTTGGGAGAGATGCACAATATTTGCTATTTAGAAAATAGAACCAAAAAAGTGGGACCAGGAATGTCGGAAGGAGGGGAAGGTGGTTAAAATTTTCAGTCAGGCAGTCAGTGTGAAGAAGATGGCATTCAGTGAAGATGTAATGAACCTTACAACCAACAGTTCACTTGGTGCCGGGATCCTAAGATAAGAACCTAAAATTGGTATAGACATGAGAAAAGAGCAGAGATTAGTACGGAGAAGCCATCCCGTGGTATGAATTTCAGACTTCATCTAGTGAAAAAGGTGACTTACTAAGTTTTATTAATGAGAAATGTTTTAGGAAACCCATCATTGTTTTCATATATCTAATGTGTTGGGGCCATTAGACAATATCTAATGTGTTGGGGCCACTAGTGAGCTATGCTGTACAGTGAACTAAATTAGTCCATCTAACCCATGAGAACTAAGGTGCGCCTGATCCAAGCCATGGTGTTTTCAATCGCCTCATATGCATGCGAAAGCTGGACAATTAATAAGGAAGACTGAAGAAGAATTGATGCCTTTAAATCGTGGTGTTGGTGAAGAATATTGAATATACCATGGACTGCCAAAAGAACGAACAGGTCTATCTTGGAAGAAGTACAACCAGAATGCTCCTTAGAAGCAAGGATGACGAGACTACGTCTTACATACTTTGGACATGTTTCAGGAGAGATCAGTCCCTGAAGAAGGACGTCATGCTTGGTAAAGTAGAGGGTCAACAAAAAAGAGTAGGACTCTGAATGATATGGATTGACACAGTGGCTGCAACAATGGGCTCAAGCATAACAACGATTTTGAGGATGGCGCAGGACCGGGCAGTGGTTTGTTCTGTTGTTCATAGGGTCACTGTGAGTTGGAACCGACTCAGGGGCACCTAACAACAGTAGCAACCATGGTTTATCGGAGGGACCCTTCACACTTAAACAACCAGAGACTGGCCCTATCTCTATCTAGTTCAGTTCTAATTCAGATTGGGGAGTGAGAGGCCTCCTACTCTGTTCTTCAGTATTTGCTTTAGTTATTTGGGGCCTCCTTCCTTTCCATATAAAGTTCTCCTTTTCGTTAAAGAATGTTGTTAGGAATTGGATTGGGATTGCGTTATATCTATAGATCACTTTTGGTGGTATTGACATTTTCACAATGTTAAGTCTTCCAATCCATGAACATGGAATGTTTTTCTATTTACGTAGATCTCCTTTAGTTTCTTGCAGTAGCGTTTTATAGTTTTCCTTGTATAAGCATTTTACATCCCTGGTTAGGTTTATTGCTAGGTATTTTATCCTTTTAGGGGCTGTTGTTAATAGTATTGATTTCTTGATTTCCTTTTCAGATTCCTCCTTGTTAGTGTAGAGGAACCCAGCTGATTTTTGTGTGTGGCTCTTGTACTCTGCTACTTTGCTGAATCCTTCAGTTATTTTCAGTAACTTTCTTTTGGAGTCTCTGGGATTTTCTATGTATAGGATCATGTCCTCTGCAAATAAGGATAGTTTTACTTCTTCCTTTCCACTTTGGATACCCTTTATTTGCTTTTCTTGCTTTATTGCTGTAGTTAGAACTTTGATACAATATTGAATAAGAGTGGTGATAAAGGACATTCTTGTCTCATTCCCATTCTCAAGGGGAATGCTCTTAATCTTTCTACACTGAGAATAATGTTGGCTGTTAGTATGGCATATATGCCCTTAATTACGTTGGGGAATTTCCCTTCTATTAGTATTTTGCTGAGAGTTTTTATTAGGAAAGGTGTTGGATTTTATCAGATGCCTTTTCTGCGCCAATTTAGATGATCATGTGATTGTTTTCCTTTGTTTTATTTATGTGGTGAATTACATGGATTGATCAGTTCTAATTTAAAAGATCAAATTTAACGTGTACTTATGTACGATTGGTTTTGTTATTTCTAAGTGAGAGGCAACACAAGCTGTCTTAAAAAAAGTTGATGAGATACTATCAGTATACCTCAAAGATATACAGTAAAGTTATGACCTTTTTCAAAGGAAAAAAAAGATTCTGAGTACAGTCTATTCCCTGAAAAGTCTAAAAATACTGATAAAACCTCAATTTTGGTGATGCCTGCCAATGTCTTCCTTGACAGATGATAGTGGAGGAGATGTTTTTTGTTAAAGCCAAGTAAGAATAGTTTTGTTTTATCCATGTGCTGATTTTAAGATTTTCATAAAATGACACCTTGGGAATTTGAAAAAAATTTGATGCCCCAGAAAGAACTTTCAAGGATGTGATATATTTACCTTTGCCTTGGTAAAATATAATTTTTAAAAAGGCAGAATCATGACTTGTGCAAATATAAAATGAACACACATTAAAGATTGTATACAACTCATAATTAATGAATAGAACCAGTTAGGTATTAAGACCAACCCAAAGAGCGTTTGAGAAACTAGGTGTTTTTAGGTAATGTTAAGATTCCTGGGTGTTATAGATTGAATTGCGACTCAAAATGTGTGTCACCTTGGCTAGGCCATGGTTCCTGGTATTGTGTGATTGTCCACCATTTTGTCATCTGATATGATCATCCTGTGTGTTGTACATCCTACCTCTATGATGTTAGTGAGGCAAGACTCAATCTACCAAGATGAGGTTGTATCTTGAATCATTCTCTTTTGATATATAAAAGAGAGAAATGAGCAGAGAGACAGAGGGACCTCATACAACCAAGAAAGCAGTGCCAGGAGCAGAGTGCATCCTTTGGACTCGAGGTTTCTGTGCTGAGAAGCTCCTATTGATGACAAGGACCTTCTCCCAGAGCTGACAGAGAGCGGAAGCCTTTCCCTGCAGCTGATGCCCTAAATTCAGACTTCTAGGCTCCTAGACTATGAGAGAATAAATCTCTGTTTGTTAAAGCCATCCACGTGTGGTGTTTCTGTTGTAGCAGCGCTAGATAACTAAGACACTGAGTTAGACTGAAAAGTGGTTAATTTCCTGTAAGGCTTTAAACTTTAACCTTCAGGATATGTAACTCACCAGACACACATTATCTGCATCTTTTCCAGACAAAATTCTACAAGGTAGCATATAAATTCACTGGTGCTGGGACCTTTAATCAGTAGTAAACAGTGATTTGACTAAGAACATTTCCCCAGCCAGATCAGCCTTGGATGGCCTTCACCCACATACGTATGACACTGAAAGGACTTGTCCTTCCTACCTTTTTGCATTATTTCTGTTTGGATGATTTTTCAACAAGTTTTAAAGTTGGCCCACAAATATAAAAATATTTTTCATGGCTTATTTCACTTTTTTAATCCAAAAGCCTTTCCAAAACACTGTGTGTGTGTCTGTGTGTGTGTGTGTGTGTGTATGTAAATACACATATACACATCACACACATATATAAATATAAATAGATAAATTTCCAAAGAAAACCAAATATTCTATAGCTAGTAAAAAACATCAGTTGCCATTGAGTGGATTCTGACTCATGGTGATCCCATGTGTGTCAGAGTAGAACTGTGCTCCATAGAGTTTTCAGTAGCTGATTTTTCAGAAGTAGGTCACCAGGGCTTTCTTCTGAGTCACCTCTGGGTGGAGTGGAACCATAAGACTTATGGCTGACAGCCAAGCGTGTTAACTGTTTACACTTATACCACCCAGGGTTGTATGTTTTTCCTAAGGATGCAAAGCTACTGTTTTGGAATGTTGACTCAAACTATACAGAGGTGTTAAAAGAAAAAGTAAGAATTTTCCTTAGGAAAGTTAATAATTAATGTAGCTATTATATTGAATATCCCTGTGATCATAAATATGCACTTTTAATATTGATTATATGTAAATTATATTTAGAGAAATATACAAAGGTTATATTAGAGAAGAAGAAACACAGGTGGCCTGGGACTCTGGGACCAGTTCATAAAGTGGGGCCAGATGTTCCTTTACACCTCCTGAACAAACTGGTGCAAGCAAGGCAGAGAATAAGTGCAGGTTGACAAGAACACTGTAGAGGTGCCAATCATATTGGAGATACGGATTTCTTAGGTTATACTTTGAATGATACAAAGGGGAACCACAGTAAAGGAAGTGATTTCCTGGAGCATTAGGTAATTATTTGAAAGATGGCTGCTTTAGACTTTCATCATCAGCCAGTTTTGTACATTCAGTGCCCTTTTAACGTTGTAAAACCACATACTCTCTTAGGAGAAAAATCGTAAGTGCCAGGCTGGCAAAGATTAAAGAAAGAAGCAAAAATGTGAGAACCAAGTACTCTCGTTTGCTGTTTGTGGAAGTATGAATGGGTATAATCTTCTCTCAGGGCAATTTGGCAGTATCTGTCAGTATTGGTCTAAATATCAATATTTGGAATATTCTTTTAATTGAGTAGAAGAAACCTAAATCTATTTGCAGAGATCTAAGAACGGAATGGCAATATTCATATTGTTCGGGAAGAAGATAAAATTTTCCAAATTTATATTGTTAATCTCTTTTTTACTTACAGCTTTTATCATAAATTTACCTTTTGTTTTAAAATTTTCAAAACCCTTTTGTAAAAAGCTAAATTTGTGGCCATAAAGGACCTTGGCCTGTTTATTTAAAGTGAAAGATTAAAACTAATTTTAATAATATATTCATAATTACTGTTCTACAATATGAGTTTTTTAATGTGAATGCTTATTTATAAAAAGCATATCCACTTACCCTCCCAACAATACATATCTGTGGTAAGACAAAGTGATGAATCTTTGTTTTCGTAACAGGCAAAGCAGTGTATCCTAAACACTTTTCTTACAGACCAGTTACCCCAAGCATCAAAACTAGCAGTAGCTAATTAGGACTCATTTATACACCTGAGCACTAACATGCCTTACCTGTATATTTTCAGTTTGTTTTTCCCTCAAACACATATCTTTTCAAAACTAAAGTTAATGTGAAAATGTATATAGTGTTCATTTTGTACCACAGTGATCCTCAACAAGATTTATAAGTAATCTTCAGATATAATCAAAATGTCAAAGCCTGAGGTTTTTAAAGCCTAGAGACTAAATTATAAGGTGGTTGTGTTGTTGTTAGGTGCCGTCAAGTTGGTTCCGACTCATAGCAACCCTGTGTACGCTGGAACAAAACACTGCCCAGTCCTGCGCCATCCTCACAGTTGTTCCTGTGTTTGAGCCCATTGTTGCAGCCACTGTGTCAGTCCATCTTGTTGAGGGTCTTCCTCTTTTTTCACTGACCCTCTGTTTTACCAAGCATAATGTCCTTCTCCAGGGACTGGTGCCTCCTTATAACATGTCCAAAGTATATGAGACAAAGACTCACCATCCTTGATTCTAAGGAGCATTCTGGCTGTACTTCTTCCAAGACAGATTTGTTTGTTCTTCTGGTAGTCCAGGGTATATTCAGTATTCTTCACCAGCACCGTAATTTAAATGCATCAATTCTTCTTCGGTCTTTCTTATTCATTGTCCAGCTTCCACATGGGTATAAGGCAATTGAAAATACCATGGCTTGGGTCAGGCACACCTTAGTCCTCAAGGTGACATCTTTGCTTTTTAACACTATAGGGTAATATATAATATATATTATATATATGTGTAATATATACATTATGTATATATATAATTATGTAATATATATAAATAATATATAACAACACTGTAGGGTAATATAGTGACGCAGCTGCTGTGTCAGTCCATCTCATTGAGAGTCATTTTCTTTTTTGCTTACCATCTACCAAGCATGATGTCCTTCTCCAGGAACTGGTTTGTTCTGATAACATGTGCAAAGTGGCTGCAACAATGGGCTCAAACATAGCAATGACTGTGAGGATGGTGCAGGACCGGGCAGTGTTTCCATCTGTTGTACATAGGGTCACTATGAGTTGGAAGTGTCTCGATGGCACCTAACAACAAGAACAACATTATATTGATATTGCCACAATTTCTAAGACAGTTAGGTCTGAACATCTTGTATAATCTTTTTTGGTAAAAGTGCAATATGACTTCTTTAGTAACATTGTTATTTTTAAAATTATTTTTAAGGAAAGAAAATTCCCCGAGTTTATAGCAAAAGAAATGGAGAATATGTATATAGAAGAGTTGCGGTCTTCAGTGAATTTGCTAATGGCCAATTTGGAAAGTCTTCCAGTTTCGAAAGGTGGTCCAGAATTTAAATTGCAAAAATTAAAACGTTCACAGAATTCAGCATTTTTGGACTTAGGCGATGAGAATGAGATTCAGCTGTCAAAGTCCGACGTGGTGCTGTCATTCACCTTAGAGGTAAGTGGCTTTATACCATGCTCGCCTCTGACAGCATAAATGAGGCTGCAAAATAGTTTCTGCTGACCTTTGTGGTATCTTTTAGAATTTAAAGCAGTGTAATATATTCTGAAGTGGTTAAATTATTCTTCATTTGCTAGACAATCAGGTTGTGCATGCAAATGAATGCAAATTGTCCTTTAAATGTAATAACAGTATTAGGATTAAATAATAAAATAATAAAAGTTTTGAAACAAGTCGTCTTCACGCCAATTAGGCTAGTGTAAGTTCCTTGCTAACGTAAATATCAAAGCAC
Source organism: Trichechus manatus latirostris (assembly GCF_000243295.1). NCBI lineage: Eukaryota > Metazoa > Chordata > Mammalia > Sirenia > Trichechidae > Trichechus > Trichechus manatus. The sequence continues at coordinate 2,045,341 of NW_004444103.1, forward strand.
ATTTGGGGTGAAAATAGCATTTAAACATATTGTTGAATTCTTTATAATTCAGAAACCCCTCTCAGGCTTTTGGTTAACCTTGTTTTTAATCTCTTTCATGGAGGGAATCATCTTTCTAGAATCAGATCAAATAAACCGGCTGTAATGCACAATATTGGATACTGTAGATGATGAAAAGTAAAATAGAAATTTCTCCCGTTTGAGAATAAGCACAGTAAATATTTTTCAAAGAACAAGAACAAATATGCATTTTAAATTGTGTTCTTCGAGACTTCAGTTTTGGTCCTTTCTGTACAAATCATGGAAACCAAAGGTGCTGATACTGAATCTTAAAAGAGCTACCTGTTTTTTATGCTTATATTTCTTCATTGCTAAACTATGTATATGTATCTATGGGTTTATACACCACACACACATACACACACATACACCACCCTCATTTAGTTTCTAGAAGAAAGACTATGGAACAAGAGATAAAAAATTATATCATAATAATTAAGAGTGTCAGGTCACTACTTACCTTAAATGCCAGCTTCCCTCCCACCTCCATAATTTCTGCTGTATAAGTAATACTAGCAATGTCGAGCTTAAATTTATAGCTCTTTCAAAAACTGTACTGTAGCTTGTAGCTCACTCCTTGCATTCTTTTTTTTTTTAATTAACATTTTGTTGTGTTTAAGGTGAAAGTTTACACAGAAAATTAAAATTTAAATTGCAAAAATTAAAATGTTCACAGAATTATTCTCCCATTAGGTTCCCTTTTAACAACTCCTCACATTATAATACACTTCCTTCTCACTTATTGACTATCTCATTATCCGACATTTCACATTTACAACAATAGTAGAAAATCTACTATCCAACTATTTGTCGTGTTAAAAACATACACCTGGCAGAAACAAACGCCGAGGTGTGAAGTGAGAGTAATGCTGGCCTTTATGGTTAAGGTTATGTGTTAACTTGCCTGGGCCATGATTTGGCAGTTATGTAATGATGTAACTTGGCAGTTATGTAATGATATAACTTGGCAGTTATATAATGATGTAGTCATCCTCCATTTTGTGATCTGATGTGGTCATCCTCCATTTTTGTATGACACTGATTTCGCATAAAAACCTGGTCTTTGGAACCTAACCATGTTGATAAGTGAGGAGAGGGTGTAGTCTCTCTCTTCTGGTTCGTAATGCTGCTGATTGACAAAGAAAAGTACTTGCATTCTTAGGAGATAATTTTAAATTTCTTTGTATGCTGCTTACTCTTGATTTGCTTAGTTTATGGCACTGAAAGCAAATCTCAGCTTTTTTTTTCTTTTTCCCTCCTACTCAACTCTAAGATGAATTCAAGCTTGAGGATAAGAGAACTGCCTCTCACTTTCTTAACTTCCAGTCTAAGGATATCTTTGTAGGTTAATAGATGAAACTTAGTGTCTTGAGTAAAAATATGAGACTTTCTTCTTACTCAAGGGTCAGTTCTGGATTTGCCTATTGACTTTGCCAAGTGGCTTTGCTACTGGATTTCTCCTCAGTCTCTTCAGCCTCATAAACTAAAGATGTTTAGTTTGAAACAACTTAGTTTATTACTGGAGAATATCCTCAGCATTCCAGCCTTGGACCTCCTACTGACTGAAATGTAAAGTGCCAACTCTTTTATTTTTAAAATATTTTATAGAAAACAAAATCAATTATTTAATTCCAATATATTTTTTTCCTAATAAGACCTTAGCATTTAAATTCATTAATGGTTAAAAAAAATTTTTTGTAGAGCAGATTATTTTTCTAATGTCTAAACCTATCATTATCTCTGTATTTACAAATGCAGGACTGAAAACAGTTCAAAGTATTTTCTCTTTTGTACTGTTTAACAGACTTAAACAATTGCAAGTAATTTGTTTCTTATGAATTCTGTTTTCTCTTTTGAAAACAAAATTAGGCTGGTTAGTCAGTGCTTAAATAGCACTATTGAATTGATATTCTATACTTTATTGCCAGTATGTTGAAAAGGGGCTGTTCAACTAACAATAAAATGGTGTTAGGAAGAGAATCTGAGCTGAAACTTCATTTTGCGTGATCTGAGAATCTTGAATATTTAAGAAATTGTTTTGGCATCCTCTACTGCTATGCCTGTATAAGGCAGATATTTTTCTACCATAGCATACTATGGATCTATTCTCTGGTGCCCACAGTATTTTAAATAGAAGTTGTGTATCCCTGGGTGACACTCGGCTACTAACCTAAAGGTTGGCAGTTTACCCAGTGAAGAAAGGCCCGGCGATCTTTTTCCATTAATATTACAACCAAGGAAACCTATAGAGCAATTCTACTGTGTAACACATGGGGTTACCATGAGTTGGAATCAACTCCACGGCTCCAGGTTTGGGTTTTTGGTTTTATGTGTCTAATGAAATCATGTTAAGTACAGATTACACAATGCTTTTCCATACAACAGCTGAGAGAATAGACTAGTAGTCAGAAGGCCCCTGTAGTTACAGGGCCTGTGACACCAGCCTCACTAGCCTGAGTAACAAGCCCTAGGCCATAAGCCCAGTCTTCTCCTCAGACCCCAGGTTTTGAACTAAGAAAACTCCAACAGGCAAGCAGTTAATCCAAGTTAAAGCTCTCACATTTCACCTCTCAGACTTGCAGCTGGTACAGTAGAGAAAGAATCTTTTCTAAGAACCAAAGATTATGTCTAAGGAAAAAGAATTCAGATTTGAAAAACTTTGCTCAAATTTCACCTTCTATCTAAAATTGCTATGCACCCTTTCCTCATCTCATCGCATCCTCTCCCCTTAACAAACTCTACTTTTATCACAGCATTTATCAAGCCAGTTGTCGTTGAGTGGATTCCGACTCATGGCGACCTTGGTGGAGTGTAAGGTTTTCAATGGCTATTTTTCGGAACTAGATCTCCAGGCCTTTTTTCAGAGGCACTTCTGGGTGGACTCCAACAGCCAACCCTTCAGTTAGCAGCCAAGTGCTTAACTATTTGCATCACCCAGGGACTCCCACAGCGTTTATTACTTAACATATGTTGTTGTTGTGTGCCATTGAGTCAATTCTGACTCATAGTAACCCTATACGTAACAGATAATTCAGTTATTGTGTCTATTACTTGTTATTTGCTCTTCTCTGCTAGAATGTAAGCCCTAGGAGGAAGTTTACTGATATATCGCAAAAGCCTAAAGCAGTGCCTGGCACACAGTTCACTCCATATATATTTATTGAATTGCGGAGGTTGATGACATCAAAAAACAGTAGTTAGTCATACAAGATTACTTTTAGGTCTCCGTATTCAGAAGCCTTAAGAGAGAATAATGAAGCAAGAGGCAAGCTAATCCACAAAACACTAAGCCATACAATAACATTTTTAAAAAATAATCAAGTAAAACTAGAAAAACAAATAGCCATCTTTGAAGTTCTGAGTCTATTTTCTGTAAGGTGAATGGTGTCAGTGGCGTGAACACAGTTGCTTTTTCACAGTTTTCAATGCTGTTAGGCTGGCCGACCCATGACTTCCTCTCGTTTTCACCATCCTGCCCACCACCATTTTCTCACAACATGCAGATGGGCATGGGTCACATACTCTGGTCAGTGCATCACTCAGAAGCATGTTATCTGGTTACATGTCTTGTACATGCCTTCCTTCTTTTTGCTCCTAGGTTAATGTTGAGTGTTTTATTTCTTCTTGCATCAGTCACAAAGAGATCCAGGAAGAGAAGATGAAAGAAACATAGATCAATTTTATTTCCTGTAGTTCCATTAATACGTTTTGGTGGAAATTTGTTGAAACAGTTATCTGAAATTAGTTGGTTGATTGTCCCTGGAATTCAGGGGTGTCTTTATCACTAATGATTGAGACTAGCTGTTTTTTGTTTGTTTGATTGGTCGTATTTCTGTTTTGGAGCTCAGAGCTGTGGAATTGTGTTGTTTTATTTATATGTGCAGATTCATAACAGAAGTTACATCTTTTGGATGTGGCAATTCTGTAGGATAAAACATTCCCCACCCAGATGGGAGTATTGTTTTGGGAGCAGTGCGATGTTTCACAAGTTACGTGTTTTAGGAGGTTCTGTTTACAGTAGCCTGTAGTAGAGGTGACAGAAATAGTGCCAAGCAGATGCTTGCTCCCTTCTCTCTTGCACTTTGGCTATTAAACATACCGCAGAAAGAGACGCAGTAGAAGTAGCCATATTCCAGAATAGGAACCAGTGACATCAAGATTTCTGCGGTACCCAATTCTCTTGTTTCAAATGTTGTAAGTGACCGTCAGAAATCATATCACTGAATTAAGAAAGAAATCATTAGAGTCGTGGTGCTCAGCCATAGTTGGCTTTTAACTGATGTGATTATGCATTTCATTTGTGTGGACTTCTGGTCAGTTGCAGTGGTATAAGAATTTTACCCGTTTTAATGTTACTAACCACAACCTTGAGTCATTAAAAATGCGTAGTCTTTTGCTTATTGTATTTAAGATTTAGTACTTCACCCCAGTTTCCCTGAATATTAGAGTAGCTGTGAAAGATGTTATTTTTTATCTGTTAATTCTCTATTAATTCCCTTCGACTCTTTTCAGTTAAGTCCTTGTTTTAATTCACATATTTGCACTTGCATTTCAGTGGACGAAGGACAAAAGCTTAAGTTGAGGAAGCTAGGTGGTTTGAGTTTGACCCGTTTCTTTTTAGTAATCAGTTTCCCATATATTTTTATGAAACAAAACAAAACACAATGCGTGTTTATATTTACAAACATAAACCTCCTATTGTACCAAAGCTGAAATGAAAACCAGTTCTTTTAAGATGGATTTTTTCTTTGAGACCTTTTGCTTCAAGATTCACATTATGACTGTCTGAAAAGTGGGAGGACTCTAATAATGTATTAAGTGATCAGTAAGTGATATTGATGATGTTTTGGTGGAGGCTTTAGTAGCTGCATAGCTTGAGTGCTATTAATCTTGTTTGTACAAATACAACATGAAATCAATAAAGAAATTAATGTATATGTATAAAAATGTCATGAAATCTATTATTTTGAGAACTTAGAGAAGTTCATGGTACAAATTTTGATTGAAAAAACACTCCAGCAAAAAATATTTACATTTTATGATACATTTAATGAGAATGTTAGGACTGCAGGCAATATTAAGATTGGAAACCTTTTATACAGACATTAAAAAAAACACTTTAAAAAATATGACCTATATGAGACCAAGTGGTCAACAGTTACTTTAAAACAAAGATGAGAATGTAAGGGGACAGGGAAACTAGATTAATGGAAACGGGACAACCATAACGGATATAAAGAGAATGTGCATTGTGAAGAGTGTAACCAATGTCACTGAACAACTTGTGTAGAAATTATTGAATGGGAATCTAAACTGCTGTTAAACCTTCACTGAAAACACAATAAAATATTAAATATATATATATATATATATGTTTCCCTTTCCCCTAGGAGTTATAGATACATAAGGCAACATCAGTCTTTCCATCTTTTTCCAATGTATTACATTAAATTAGTACATACCTTTAATGGGTAGGAAAATTATCTTTTCCTGGTCAACTTAGTTTTAAGATGTTCAATGGCAAATTATATTTTCTGTATTCTTTTGAAGGAGCCCTGGTTGCTCAGTGGTTATTAAAGCACTTGGCTGCTAAGCAAAAGGTCGGCAATTCAAACCCACTGGCTGCTCTGCAGGAGAAGGATGTGGCAGTCTACCCCCATAAAGATTTACAGCCTTGGAAACCCAATGAGGAGGTTCTGCTCTGTCACTATGAGTCAGAATAGACTCTATGGCAGTGTGTTTGGTTTTGGTTTGATATTATTTTGATAATAAGATATACAATGCCAAAAGCGCCATAAAGAAAAAAAGATTTTTTAAAATAGTAATAGTCATCTAAAATAAATGACTGTAGAAAATTTCTGGTTTTATAGAAATTGATATCAGTGAATTGGTATGATAATGACAATGAAATGCCAGTCATAAAAATGTTATCACTTTGTATGGAACTCAGTATATATTCCTTTTATCACATTCACAGAGTTTTCATTTATAATTCTACTTTATGTCATGCAGACTTTCAGTAATTTTTTAAGGGTCTGAGTTTAAATTTCACTTAATTCATTAAAGCTTATATTTTGAGATTTTAGCCTTACTTTCATTTAACAGCTGACAGGAGATAGTTCTTCAGATACAGACTTCCTCAAAATGTGACCTACTATACCTTCAATGAATAGAGGTGGATTATGAAGAAGATAAAAGAAACACCATTGGTGTTACCAGATAATTCTATCAATGGTCTTCCTCATTGCAGTTCATGCTACTGTCTCTATATATTGCTGTTACCAACTTGACATTTTGTAAATTGTTTTATCTTTAGATTGTCATAATGGAAGTGCAAGGCTTGAAGTCAGTTGCTCCTAATCGAATTGTTTACTGTACAATGGAAGTAGAAGGAGGAGAAAAACTGCAGACAGACCAGGCTGAAGCCTCAAGGCCACAGTAAGCCCTTTGAAAAAACGTGTTTCTTTTTTTTTTTGAAAAAAAGAGGTTTTTTTTTTTCTCCTCCCAAGGAAACATGCTTTATTTATTTGCAGAATTGTATGGTATTACACTCTGAAATTGCTATTTGGCTAGCTTTGTTTCAACTGCGTCAGAATCAGTGTGTGCCTTTCTGGATAATGATGTTGTAATTAGAACCATAGCAGAATCCCTGTGTAGTACAAACAGAAGATCCAGCAGCATGCAAATGTGAAGCTAATTATTAGGCAATAAAATGTAAGTCCTTTCTAAGAAGAATATGTTATTACAAATTATTACTTACAAGGTAGTACATGATCCCATTTCAGTTGTTAGAATTGTAACCCAGTAGCTTTTCCATCTCTATGTATATATAGTTCTGTGGTGATGTTGTTGTTAGGTGCTGTCGAGTTGGTACCAACTCATAGTGACCCTATGTACAACAGAACAAAACACTGCCCCGTCCTGCGCCATCCTCATGATCGTTGTTATGCTTGAGCCCATTGTCGCAGCCAGTGTGTCAGTCCATCTTGTCGAGGGTCTTCCTCTTTTTTGCTGACCCTCTACCAAGCATGATGTCCTTCTCCAGGAACTGATCCCTCCTGACAACATGTCCAAAGTATGTGAGACATAGTCTCACCATCCTTGCTTCTAAGGAGCATTCTGGTCATACTTCTTCCAAGAGAGATTTGTTCGTTCTTTTGTCAGTCCATGGTATATTCAATATTCTTCTCCAACACCGTAATTCAAAGATGTCAATTCTTCTTAGGTCTTCCTTATTCATTGTCCAGCTTTCACATTCATATGAGGTGATTGAAAACAACCAAACCCGTTGCTGTCCAGTCAATTCGGACTCAAAGCAACCCTATGTGGGACAGAGTAGAACTACCCCCATAGAGTTTCCAAAGAGCAGCTGGTGGATTTGAACTGCCGACCTTTTGGTTAGCAGCCAAGCTCTTAATCACTGCACCACCAATTCTGTGTAACTCAAAATATTTTGGTGAGTTGGCTTTAGTTAGAGAACTAAATGTTAATGACTACCATGCCATAATCAGGAATAATAAAACTCTTCTTTGCTAGCGTTTGTGTGTTTAAATTCTAGGAGTGAGTTTAAATACAGAAGATACTCTCTTTAACGGGTTCAGACTTAGGAAACATCACGGTTTCTGGTAGAAATAACCAGTCAGACCTGAGGAGATATAATGAAACTTGCCCAGCTTCCATATGTACACTGCCTTTAGAAAACATTTCTCTTCCCTTCTGTTTAAACTTTATTCCGAGTGTCTTACAGAACATAGGTTTTTTTGCCTTGTCACAGTGTCAAGTATGTGACCTGTTCATTCAGGAAACTTTTGTTGAGAACCTGGCTATGCAGTGAAGACAGAGATGAACAAGATCCTGCCATTTTCTTTAGGACAGGCACAGCCTAGGGTGTTACACCAAGGGGACAGGGTCAGGTGCAGCAGGAGAGGTATACACAGTGTACTATGAGATTGAGAAGGATCAAGCCCAAACTTCTCCCTGTGCCTTACAAAGCCCTACAGATCTGTCTGTGTCTCATTATCTAGGACCTCATCTTGCCCCTCTGTCCTCATGGCAACTACTATTCAGCTACCCTGGGCTCCATGCAGTTCCTCAAACATATCAACTCGTATAATCTCATCATTGTAGTTACTTTTCCTACTGCCTGCAGTCTCTTCCTTCTTATCTTTGTACAGCTGAATGCTTGATGTTGAGCATCTTAACTTAAAGATCACTGCCTCAGAGAAGCCCTTCCTTTTAGATGGCCCAGTCTAAAGCAGGTACTGCCTGTCTCATTGCTTTTTAATTCTTCAACTGACTTGTTTCTCATTTGTTTATTTGCATTTGCCTCTCTCTTGACGAAAGGACACAGATCCTGTCCTATTTATGCCTGTATCTCAGTAGCTAGTAAGCACTCAATCAGAATGTATTAATTCAGTTGATTGAACTTATTTTTATGACTTAGACAATGCAGATATTCAAGGGTGTAATATTTACTCCGGCAGGCAAATAGTTCTTAGAGTTGTTAGATGCTGAAGTGAAAGTAAGAAGGAGAAATCATCTTTTAAGAGGGGCTGTTGTGAGAGAGAGCAGGAAATGGCGCTGTTCCTGGCAGGGCATAGGAGTCAGGGAGAAGTTTGGTTTTGTTTGTTTGTTTTAAAGAAAGGCTGTCTCGGAAAATGTTTGTGTGCTGGTGGAACGATCCAGTAGAAAGGCAGAGATGGGGGAACGGAAGTAACTGCCGGAAGAGAAGGTGAGTGACGCTGCTCTTGACCTGAGAGAATGAATAGCTGAGCAGGAGAAGCAAGAAGTAAAAAGTCAGTTAATCAAATATATTTAAAAACTCTTATGTTTTTGATTGCTGATTACATTTGGAATGAAATAAACATGTTATAACACATGCTTACTTGTATAATCACCAAGAATTATAAAAATAACACATACACATTCAGGGCAATACAGGCAAAGCAAAGCAGTCTCATTTTTTTTTTTTTTTTTAAAAATACTGAAATGGGAACAAAGGTAAGACATCCAGTTGATCTGAAAAGTAAACTTCAGAAGCAATAGTTGATGATTTGGAATTATATGATACTTGGTCTTTTTTCATATAGCACAAATGTTCACTGTAGCATTATTTATAATAGGCAAAAGGAGGACCAACCCAAATGTCTATTAACTTAAGAATGGATAAACAAAATGTGGTCTATCCATATAATGGAATATTAATCAGTCATAAAAAGAAATTAAGTACTTCTGCATGCTGCAACATGAATAACTCTTGAAAACACTGCTACATGAAAAAAAGAACAAGTATTCAATAATTCTAAATCATTAACTATTGCTTCCCAAGGTGACTTTTCAGATGAACTGTATATCTCTTTATCTTTTGTTCCCATTTATGTATTTAAAATGGTTGCACCATTGTAAATTCCCACCAGCAATTTGTCCACACCCTCACGCACACTCTTTATTATCTGATTTTTTTTTTATTATAGTCATAGAATAGATGTGAAGTGGCATATCATTGTAGCTTTGGTTTGCATTTCCTTAATGATTTATGATGTGGAGCATTTTTCTATGTGCTTACTGGCTTTTCAAGGAGTCCTCGTGTACAATGGTTAAGAGCCTGGCTGCTAACTGAGAAACTGGCAGTTTGAACCCACCAGCAGCTCCTCGGGAGACAAGACCTGGCAATCTGTTCCTGTAAGGATGATAGCCTAGTAAACCCTATGGGGCAGTTCTACTCTGTCATGTAGGGTTGATATGAGTCAGAATTGACTCGATGGCACACAACAACATTGTCTTTTCAGCTACAGGGAAATAATGAAATACAAGCCCCAGGTCCTGCCATACCACCCCAGTGACTGGGAGAATTGTGGTCTTGGCATTCCTGAAACCCACTGAAGGCACAGCAGGTGCTACCACTCATTTATTGGGAAGCCCTTTTGTGACACTTGTGCTTCTTTGATTTTAATCTTCTCACTGGTCCATAAGATCTTGAGAGAGTACAACTGCCCTGAGAATCTCAAGGTCATGTTATTTGACACTGAATTTTCTTCCTTTTTTTTAGGATTTTTTTGAGGTATAATTTACATACCGTAAAATTTACCCATTATAAATGCATAGCTGAATGATTTTTAGTAAATTTATAGTTGTATAACTATCATTAAGATTCAGTTTTGGAACACTTCCATCAGCCCCCAGAGTTCCCTTATGCCCATAGATAATCTACTCCTTCTCCTACTGCTAACTCCAGGCAAATGCTGATCTGCTTTCTAGCTCTAAAACTTTATATTTTCTGGACTTCTCGTGTAAATGAAATCATGCAATATGTAGTCTTTTGTGTCTGGCTTTTTTCACTTAGCATAATTTCTCCAAAATCTTGAACTAATTGATACTTAAATGTTTGGTCAATGAAATGGATTGATTTATATCCAAATAATTACATTATTTTTTTTTTATTGTACTTCAGGTGAAGGCTTACAGAACAAATAGTTTCTCATGAAACAGTAGTACACATATTGTTTTGTGACATTGGCTAACAACCCCACAACATGTCAACCCTCTAACTTCTCAACCATTTTTTTGGTGATAATACACATAGCCAAAGATACACCATTTCAAAAATTTCTACATGCACAGTTCAGTGACATTGACTACGCTCTTCCAATTGTGCTGCTATTCTCACTTAAGATGAAGGCTTACAGAACAAAATAGTTTCTCATTTAACAGTTAACAGTTACATTATTTTAACAGTAACTTTTTTTCACAAATAGTAAAAGTTTTCACAAGTTGTTGCCCATTTAATTTTTAATATAGTCACAATGTAAGAAATTCTAGTAGTAGAGAAATGTAAATGAACAATTTAAATGGTTTAAAATACTTGGAAGTTAAAGAGACAATATTACAAACAGTCTCCAGTATTCTCAGAAAAATAAATTATTTGTTACCTTTTCCACAAGGAAATTAACTACAATAGCCTTTCCGTGTTTCCTCATGAACACTGAGTTTACTTTTAAAATGAATTAGAAGATTTGAGTTTATCATTGTATTCAAGGGGTGGATTAACTTCAAAACGTATCTCCTGAATGCTGATCAACTGCAGCTTTCCAATAATGTTACTTTCATCTTGACACAACAGGAAAGAGTCTCCTCTCTTCCATCATCATTGTGAATTATGCCTCAGACACGTTTTCTAAATTTTATTGCTTCAACAGTTTGCGCTTTGTTGGAGATCAATTCATCCTTCTGTCTGGTGCTAATTAAAGTACCTTATTTAGTCCATATTTCCAATAAATGTAATCAAGATTTCTAGCCTTTACCTATTTCATTCCTGTAGTTCAGATTTCCTGCCAGCAATTAGGTGGAAACAGCATGTGAGGTTGGCGCATGACTTAGAATTTAGGACCTGGAATCTAATAAAAGTGCTGATTATAGACCAATTTGATTTATAAAGGGTGGTAGCGAGACAGTCTTTATTGGTTAGAGTTTTGTTTTTAATTTTTATTTTTTAATATAGGGAAGGGGATGTGAATAAACTATCATTTTCACTTATGGAGAAAATTCTTATTATTTATGGGCATTTAAGTTGTAGTTCCATAGCGTCTCAGTGAACCAGGGAGAGTTTTACTGTCTATGAATGAGGTATGGAAGCATTGTTGCTACAATTTTCCAGCTTTTTACCATTTCTAGACGTTGCAGTATTTCAGTTTTAACTTATACCCTTAATGATACCGCCTGAAAGGAAATGAAGAGATAGAGTCTCAGTCTAGGTTCTCTAGAAGAGCACAACCAGTGAGACATATATAGATATATAGAGAGAGAAATTTACTTCAAGGAAATGGCTCACACAATTGTGAGGACTGGCAAATCCCATATCCGTGGGTCAGGCAACAGGCTGAAGACCTCTGCTGGCTCACAGGGTTGGAGGGGCTGACGAACCCAAAATCTGCAGGTCAGGTGACAGGCCAGAGACTACTGCAGACTTACATCCCAGAGGTCAGGTGATGAGAGAGTGCAGAGTTGACAGAGAGCAAGCTTTGCCAGAACATCTATTTATATACTAGAGGCAGGCCACACCCCCAAGGAAACTCCCCTTTGATTGCCTGCTCAGATCAGATCACAAAATTGAAAGTGAGTGATTGCATAGTGTCTGCCAAGCCACAGAGAATCATAGCCTAGCCAAGTTAACATGTGACATCAGTCATCACAGAGAGTAAGAGGAATGATTAGCTAAAAGCAGGGGTCAGGGGGAAGGTCTGTCATGGTCATGTCGTAGTCACAAATGTCCTGATATGTAGTGATCTTTAAAACACATTCCCCACAAATGACGAGCATCCTTTTAGTGCCTAAACAAACGCAAGAGCTCATAATACCCAACAGAGGGTCAAGACAGGCCTCGCTTTTAGGGAAATACAAGCAAAGAAATTGATTGCTAAAACAGCCTGGAAGCAACATGTGCTGTGTCCTTTGCCCCTTCTCCATCTAAATGTTGTTTTATTAAAGGGATTTGAAGTTTAATGGGTCTCTGCCCCCAGCCTCCTCAAAATAATAAAAAGGGAAGGAGCAATAAGAAAAATAAGAATTGAGTTGTTAGAGAAATTAAGACTATTAGGATGGAGCATTCTTCTACCCTATGAAAATTATGGCTAATAGACTCTGGTACCTTTACAGGAAACTTTTAAATTCTAAGGCAGAAGTATAATAATCCATCAAGCTATTGAAAGAATACTGCAGCTACAAATGGAAAACTTATCAGAATGACAAGGTGCTAGAGGAAGTGCATAAGAGAGATTAAATACAGGTCCCATATAAACCAAGATAATCTAACCTTGCTTTTTTTCTTTTTTATAGCACGTTAGTTTTTATTTTAATTTAGTAATGTCAAAATAATTTTTTTTTTATTCTACTTTAGGTGAGGCTTTACAGAACAAATAGTTTCTCATTAAACAGTCAGTACACGTATTCCTTTTTATGACATTGGTTAACAGCTCCATGACATGTCAATACGCTCCCTTCTCGACCTTGGAG
>NW_004444103.1:2059297-2060702 GCF_000243295.1 Trichechus manatus latirostris
CTACTCACCAAGGTAGAATGTAGAACATTGTCTTTTTAAACTGTGTTATGCCACTTGAGCTAGCTGTTCCCTGAGACCATGGTCCCCACAGCCCTCCGCCCAGCAGTTCAGTCCCTCAGGGAATTTGGATGTGTCTGTGGAGCTTCCATGACCTTTTCTTGTACAAGTTGTGCTGGCTTCCCCAGTACTGTGTACTCTTACCATTCACCAAAGTTACCACTTGTCTATTTAGTTTCCCCCTGACCCTTCTCGTCCCTCATAACCAACAAAGATTGTTTCTTTTTCTGTGTAAACTTTTACATGAGTTTTTACAGTAGAGGTCTCATACAATATTTGTCCTTTTGTGACTGATTTATTTCACTCAGCATAATATCCTCCAGTTTCATCCATGTTATGAGATGCTTCACAGATTCATCATTGTTCTTTATTGTTGCATAAGATGCCATTGTGTGTATTTACCATAGTTTGTTTATCCATTCATCTGTTGATGAGCATCTAGGTTGTTTCCATCTTTTTGCTATTGTGAACAGTGCTGCAGTGAATATGGGTGTACATATGTCTATTAGTGTGATGGCTCTTATTTCTCTAAGATATATTCCTAGGAGTGGAATTGCTGGATCGTGTGGTATTTCTATTTCTAGCTTTCTAAGGAAGGGCCACATCATTTTCCAAAATGGTTGCATCATTTTGAATTCCCATCGGCAGTGCATAAGAGTTCCGATCTCCCGGCAGCCTCTCCAACATTTGTTATTCCCACTGTTTTTGATTCGTTCCAGTAATGCCAGGGTGAGATGCTATCTCATTGTAGTTTTGATTTGCATTTCTCTAATGGCTAGTGAATGCGAGCATTTCCTCATGTGTCTGTTGGCTCCATGAATGTCTTCTCTGGTGAAGTGTCTGTTCATTTCCTTTGCCCATTTTTTAAGTGGATTATTTGTCTTTTTCTTGTAGAGGTGTTGGAATTTCTTGTAAATTTTAGAGATTAGACCTTTGTCTTCTTGTAATGTCCAAAAATTTTTTCCCAGTCTGTAGGTTCTCTTTTTACTCTTTTGGTGAAGTCTTTTGATGAGCATAAGTGTTTAATGTTTAGAAGATCCCAGTAGTCTAGTTTATCTTCTGGGGTTTCTATGTTGTTGGTTATGGTTTGTATCCTGTTAGTACCGTGCATTAGGGCCTGTAGCATTGATCTGTTTTTTCTTGTATGAACTTTATAGTTTTTGGCTTTATAATTAGGTCTTTGATCCATTTTGAATTAGTTTTTGTATAGGGTGTGAGGTATGGGTCCTGTTTCATATTTTTGCAGATGGACATCCAGTTCTGCCAGCACCATTTGTTAAAAAGACTGTCTTTTCCCCATTTGATGGACTTTGGGCCCTTGTCGAAGATCAGGTGACCGTAGGTGGAT
>NW_004444103.1:2061029-2062630 GCF_000243295.1 Trichechus manatus latirostris
GTTTTCTATGTATAGTATCATATCATCTGCAAACAGGGACAGTTTAACTTCTTCATTACCAATTTGGATGCCCTTTATTTCTTTTTCTTCCCTTATTCATCTAACTAGAACTTCCAGCATGATGTTAAATAGGAGTGGAAATAAAGGGCATCTTTGTCTTGTTCCTGTTTTCAAGGGGAATGTTTTCAGCCTCTCTCCATTAAGAATGATGTTGGCTGTTGGTTTTTCATAGATGCCTTTCTTATGTTGAGAAATTTCCATCCTATATCTGTTTTATTGAGAGTTTTGATCAGGAATGAGTGTTGGACTTTGTCGAATGCCTTTTCTGCATCAACTGAGATGATCATGTGATTCTTTTCTTTTCTTTTATTTATGTGGTAGATTACATTGATTGATTTTCTAATGTTGAGTCATCCTTGCATACCTAGTTTGAATCCTACTTGGTCGTGGCGTATTTTTTTGATATGATGCTGAATTCTGTTGGCTAGAATTTTGTTGAGAATTGTTGCATCTATATTTATGAGAGATATTGGTCTGTAATTTTCTTTTTTTTTGTGCATCTTTGCTTGGTTTTGGTATCAGGGTTATGCTGGCTTCGTAAAATGAATTAGAAAGTATCCCTTTCTTTTCTGTGTTCTGAAATAGTTTGAGAAGTACTGTTATAAGCTCTTCTCTGAATGTTTGGTAGAATTCTCCAGTGAAGCCATCTGGGCCAGGGCTTTTTTTTGTTAGGAGTTTTTTTTATTACCTTTTCAGTCTTTTCTCTTGTTATGAGTCTGTTCAGATTTTCAACATCACTTTGTGGTAGTTTGGGTAGGTAGTGTGTTTCTAGAAATTTATCCATTTCCTCTAAGTTTTCAAATTTGGTGGAGTATAGTTTTTTGTAATACTCTGTTACAATGCTTTTTATTTCAGTTGAGTCTGTTGTAATGTCCCCCATTTCATTTCTTATTTGGGTGATTTTTGTCCTGTCCTGTTTTTCTTTTGTCAGTCTGGCCAGTGGTTTGTCAATTTTGTTGTTACTTTCAAAGAACCAGCTTTTGGTTTTGTTGATTCTTTCTACTGTTTTTCTGTTCTCTATTTCACTTATTTCTGCTCTGATCTTTATTATTTCCGTTCTTCTAATGGCTGTGGGCTTTTTTTGCTGTTCTCTTTCTATTTGTTCAAGTTCTGTAGTTAATGTTTTGATTTTGTCCCTTTCTTTTTTGATGTATGCATCTATTGCTATAAATTGTCCTCGAGACTGCCTTTGCTGTGTCCCAGAGGTTTTGGTATGATGTGTTTTCATTCTCATTTGATTCTAGGAATTTTTTGATTCCATCTCTGATTTCTTGTATTACCCAGTGATGTGTCAGCAGGGTGTTATTCAGTTTCCATGTAATTGATTTTTTTTCCTTGCTCATCCTGTTTGTTAATTTCTACCTTGATGGTGTTGTGGCCAGAGAAAATACTTTGTATTATCTCAACGTTTTGGATCTTGTTGAGGATTGCTCTGTGGCCTAAGATGTGATCTATTCCGGAGAACGTTCCATGTGCATTTGAAAAGAATGTGTACTTTGCAACTGTTGGATGTGGTGTTCTATATATGTCTGTGAGGTCAA
>NW_004444103.1:2063282-2064451 GCF_000243295.1 Trichechus manatus latirostris
TCATTTCCTAGGTTGGTATCTGGCTAGTTGAATCCTGTGTCCTAGATTCAGCCTGTGGTCTGATGTGGTTTGTTCTCAGATTGAAGGACTTCCTTTAATAAGTCTTGTAAGTTTGGTTTGGTTTTTACATAGTCCCTTAATTTCTGTTTATCTGGAAATTTCCTAATTTCACCATGATATTTGAATTAGAGTTTTGTGAGATATAGTATTCTTGGCTGGCAGTTTTTTTCTTTCAAGGTTTTATATATGTCATCCCATTGCCTTCTTGCCTACATGGTTTCTACCGAGTAGTCTAAGCTTATTTTTATTGTTTCTCCTCTGTATGTGGCTTTTTGTTTTTCTCTAGCTGCTCTCAGGAGTCTTTGTTTCTCTTTGGTTTTAGCAAGTGTGATTATATTATGTCTTGGTGATTTTCTTTTGGGGTCTATCCTATATGGGATTCGTTGAGCTTCTTGGATGGTCAGCTTTTTATCTTTCATGATACTGGGGAACTTTTCTGTCAGCAATTCTTTAACGATCTTCTTTGTGTTTTCTGTTTTCTCCTCCTATTCTGGAACTCCGATCACTCACAGATGTTTTCCTTTGATTGTATCCCACATAATTCTCAGGGTTTCTTCATTCTTTTTTCTGATTTTTCCTCAATGTTGTAGCCAAGTGTTTGTCTTCAATTTTGCTGATCCTGTCTTCTGTCATTTTCAAACCTGCTCCTAAGCCCAGCTATGACACTGTCCATTTCTGAAACCTTGTTGTTTATCTTTTGGATTTCTAATTGTTGTTTTTGTATGATTTCTAGTTGTGAATTTGTTTTAGTATTTTGTTCCTGTATTATTTTCTTGAATTCTTCCATTTTTTTGTCGGTATTTTCCATGATTTTGTCTGCCTTTTGCATGAACTTGTCTATTTTTTCCTCATTTTTGTTTGCTTTTTGCTTCAACTCTTGGATAATTCTAAATATTAAAGGTTTAAATTCCCTATCAAGTAGTTCTAGTGCCTTTTATTCTACTGGAAAGTCATCTGGTATTTTATTTTGGATGCCTACTGGAACCGTCTTGTCCTGTTTTTTTTTTATTTTTTTTTTTATTTTATTGTACTTCAGGTGAAGGCTTACAGAACAAATAGTTTCTCATGAAACAGTAGTACACATGTTGTTTTATGACATTGGTTAACAA
>NW_004444103.1:2065067-2081180 GCF_000243295.1 Trichechus manatus latirostris
TTAGTCCTTTGGACTAATCTTTTCCTTGTATTCTGTTCTCTTCATTCTCCCTTGCTCCCGAAGGGATGAGACCAGTGGAGTATCTTAGATGGCCGCTTACAGGCTTTTAAGACCCCAGACACTACTCACGTCTTGTCCTGTTTTTGTATATGTTTTGATATTGTCCGCTGTCTTCGAGACATTCAGTAGTTATTTTCCTCATTTATTGATTATAGATTTGTTTGTTTCATCCTGCTTTTTTGTTTTATTTGGTTATGTCTGAGCAGGTGGGCTGTGCATTCTTTGTTGTTTGCTTGTCTGTGGGCAGGATACTTTTCACCTCCTTCTCCAATGGGCAAGGTCAGTCACTCAGGTATGATACAGCAGGGCAGGTCCAGCTGAAGGGGAGTTGCTGGGATGGGTTGTTTGTGGCACGTAGTAGGCCCAACAGGGCGGGCTGAGAATCAGTGTAGGGCAGGTTCTGGTAGGCTGTGCCTGTGCTGTTTGGAGGTGTGATGTTCAGCACACAGTGCAGGTAAGCATGAAGGAGGGAGGAGATTGTGATGTGTGGAGCTAAGATGGGCATGGAAAAGAGGAGAGAGAGGAGAGAGAAAAATGAGCCAAAAACATACACACACAAAAAAGTGATAAGGGAGCTTGCTATTGGAGTGATTAGATGAAAGACTGAGAAATGGAGAAAAACAAAAATGAAAAAATAGAAAAAGGGTAAAAGAAAAATGAATAAATCGAGAAACTGGAAATGAAGAAAGACAAAAAGCGAAAAAGACAGAAGAAAATAAAACAAACAAAAATTTCTGAAAACAAAACCAAAAAAAGAAAAAGAAAAAAAAAAAAACAAGAAAAAGAAATGCCGCCAGGGATGTCACTGTGCGTCTGCACAGAGTAAGGAAGTATCTCCCAAGCCACACAGCACTGCCCAGCTAGAAGGGGCTCCCAAGCTCAGAAAAGGAAAAGAAAACAATCAAACAAACAAATCAAAACAGAACAAATCAGAACAAACGAAGAAAATTCCCCGGGGTCCCACCAGTGCGGCAGCATCGGCTGGGAATCAGTTCCACAGTTGAGCAGCACCTCGGACCCCCCTAGGAAGAAGCAAAGATGGCCACGGAGCCAGGTATTTGAGAGAAAAGAGGGGAAGGTGGTGAGAGGTAAGGAAGAAATCAAAAGAAGCAGAAAAAAGGAACACCAGCAGCCAACAAATAGCACTCAGGGAGATGGCCAGTGCGGGCCAGTGGAATCCAAGCAACACTGGGATGAAGCCTGGGCTTCCTGGCCAAGAGACTGTGGCCACACTAAGCAGAGGAGGCCGAGTTGGGGTGAAGAATGGTGGGAGGTGGGAAAGCCTGTATCGTTGGTTACCAGTTGTTCTGTCTCTTGCTGGAAGCTCCATGAAGCTGCTTTCTCGTACCCCCTGTTTGCTGATCTCCTATAGGAGTCCAAGATGGCAGATCTGTGCTGCAGTAGCTGATAGGGGACCTCGCATGTATCTCTCCTCACTCTTTGTTCTTGGTCAGTTTCTTATTCCATTTGGTGCTTGGCTGAGTTCTTTATCCCCTCATTTGATGCTTAGGGTTTCAAGACTGTCGTGTGACTCTGTTTGACTTAGTTTTTTGGATCTTTGCTGTGGAGGGATGACACGGTACTTCTAATTATAGCACCATGTTGCCCGGAAGTCTCATGTCAGAATAATTTTTGAAGTATGATTCATTAGTCAGCTGCTCTTGCAGACTAGAGACAGAATATGCTACTTTTTTATATATGATCCATCGAAAAGTGTGCCTATTTTTAATGAACAAAAAGGAAAACCCTCAAACTGTACAAATGTTTTGTCTTTTCTCATTTCCGTCTTTAAAAATGTGGCAGATTGCTTCCCCTTATATAAATAGATTCACTCAAAGTAATATTTCTCTAAGACTGGTACTGCTGGTGCAGACCAAAATGAAGTCTAGGGAGACAGACGAACATTGGCCACCTACAGAGATTACAACTATTGAGAATTTATTTGCAAGTGAGTAATTAAATTCACTTAGTGGATGTTAGTTTGTGGATCTACGTAGTTTGTGTGGCATCTTAATTAAAGGAAAAATAAGATGGGGCTTGGATTCAAGGCATTGGGTGAAGAGCAGTAGTGAGCTCCAATGAAAAATAGCAATGAGAGAGGTTGGGAGAAAGCTTGTATAATTATGATTATTGAGAACAACAGTGGTGGACTTATAGCTTGTAAATAGCTTTACCTTATATTCTGTGATTTGGTTTTCAGGGCACCTTTGCCATTACTTTTTATTATTATTCCATTTGAGTTATATAACCAATTTATTGAAGGGTAAATTTGACAACTGTAAGTAGCCAACAACTTAAGTCTTATACCGCCACCACTCTTAGACACTCTGGGATCTCCCTTCTAGACCCCTTGACTACATCTGGGCAGATTCCATAACTGTTCTGGTCACTTTCAGGTATTACAAGTACAATTTTCAGATATTTAAAAATTTCAGTTTAGTTTAGATCAAAACTTGTTCCTTTCCTTCCAGCTGACCCAGAGACCTGTAGTTGGGAAAAGTGTACTGTAGCCTGTTCTTTTCACTCATCTTATTTTGTTGCTCCCACCCTCCACCATCTACTCTTTTCTACCACTTTTGAGTAGCACTCAGGTGGGGAGGAGGAGAAGGTAAGGGGTCAAAATGCCGTTGTAGAAGGTGTTGCTTGTAGTTCTGTCCTGGTCACCAAATGCCCTGTCATGGAAAGTGTCCAAATATAACTTTTTTCTGATGTGCTTCTTTGGAGACCTTCCACTGCCTGGGACTTCTGACACTCCTCCATTCTCCCACAGGGTCATGCAATCTGTGGCTGCTCTCTTTCCTCTGCCCTTGAGCTACTGGTCTAGTAATATCATCCACATATCCTCTTCATGCTTGAATTTTATTGCCCTAGAATATGGCTCAGGTAAATTGGAAGCTCTATGAAGACAAGGGCTGTTTATTATTCCTCCTGGTTCCCCTCTAGCATCAGCCACAGGTTTATAATAATCTAATTACTTTCTCTATAGGGAGTTTAAAAAAAAAGAAAAAAAGGCCTCCCAATATGTCTTAGGATATGCCACTTAAGCCAACATCTTCTCAGATTAGCAGGATGTCCAGTCTAGTTCTTTCACCTCAACCCCCATTTTTTCTGAAATTTCATGAAAAACATATTCACATTAAAGGGCTAGCACTTTGCTTGTGTATGCTCACTTAAGGCTGGAGTTCCAGGGCCACTTCCAAATGTTTTCTACCCTGGCTGTAACAATGTTTTTCAAACTGAGATATGGTCCACCTGGGTGAACAAGACAGCCTTCCAAGGGATAGCTAGGGACAAATATAGTTTTTAAAAAATATGTATATAAATTCTCAACTTCCATAAGTAGTCTTTCCTAAAGCTCTCCTGTCCAGCAAAGGACTTGCTGTATAAGTTCTTTTCTTTAATTCCTTTTTCACAGTTGTCAATCTCCCACTTTACAATAGAAAGGCGCACTTCTCACCAATTGGAGTTCTTGTCCCAGAGAGGAAAAACTTCCAGGGCACCATTCAGAAGGCGAAGGTTGGCAGTTCGAATCCACCACGCACTCCTTGGAAACCCTATGGGGCAGTTCTGCCCTGTCCTATAGGGTTGCTATGAGTCAGAATCGACTCGATGGCAATGGGTTAGGTATTTTGTTATTAGTTTTGAAAACGTGATTGATTGATGATGTGATAAACCCTTCTGCGTATTAGGTAGCTTCTACTTCTGTGTTTTCAACAAAGCTGATGATGAATTTATTCAGGTTTAAATTGCTAAATAGTTGAAAAATAGTTTTTACTTATCAATCAGTGTGTGGTTTGGGGATATTTATATAGGAAGGAATTAAACAAATTGAGGGACATTGCTATAATGAGGCTCCCGTCTACTTATTTTGTTAGATCTTACAACAGGAAAGCAAACACCTGGATTAAAATTGATTCTGAACTATGTCTCAGTCTAGCATTAAGTAATATTCATCTGTGGATACATGAACTAATTGGAAAAAATAGCACTATCCATTTCATTAAGAGATACATATCTAATGAACATTTTTTACTTTTTATGTTTGTTATTAATACAAATTTGTGATATATTTATTTTGGATCTGTTGAGTACTACTAGTAATAGTAATAAAAACTCAATCCAGAAGAAAATTTTAGTCCTTAGAGACTTATTGTCAGAGGAAATAAATATTAAATATATTTATTTCCTTCTCCAGGAACTGGTCCCTCCTGATAACACATCCAAAGTACATGAGATGAAGTCTGCTGTCCTTGCTTCTAAGGAGCATTCTGGCTGTACTTCTTCCAAGACATATTTGTTCGTTTTTTTCTGGCAGTCCATGGTATATTCAACATTCTTTGCCAACACCATGATTCAAAGGCATGAATTCTTCAGTCTTCCTTATTCATTGTCCAGCTAATGTGTATGAAGTGATTGAAAATACCATGGCTTGGGTCAGGTGCACCTTTATCCTCAAAATGACATTCTTGCTTTTTAACACTTGAAAGAGGTCTTTTGCAGCAAATTTGCATAGTGCAACACATCATTTGAATTCTTGACTACTGCTTCCATGGGTGTTGATTATGGATCCAAGTAAAATGGAACGCTTGATAACTTCACTGTTTTCTCTGTTTATCATGATATTGCTTATTGGCCAAGTTGTGAGGATTTTTGTTTTCTTTATGTTGAGGTGCAATCCATACTGAAAGCTGTAGTCTTTGATCTTCATCAGTAAGTTCTTCAAGAGAGTATGTACGATTTAAAAATTATTTTAGGTAGTCCCTGAGAAAAAGTCTGAGGGCCGCTTCTCATAATGTATTAAAGCCAGAACCAAGTCTTCAGGTCAGCGGACTCTACTACTTGTTCCCAGACCTGTTGTGCTTCTGTTGCTGATGAAGACTGCTTAGCCTACAGTCTAAAGGGATGCCTTTATTCTTAGCTGCTGCTACTCTTAAATCTAGAGCTCAGTCTGGCAGTTCAGGAGCTATGCATGAGACCCACCATCACAGACCAAAGTGGTAGCCCCAGGGGACAATGAAGGATGACTCTTTCCCCAGGAGGTGCTCCATCAATGCCACACTGTACTAAAAAGAGCCTGGACTGTTGACTTACAGCTCTATATTTTCATTCAAAAGTACTTCCGCAGGATGGCTGAGTGTTTGCTGCCTCAGAGATGCAGAATACCATTTCAAGGTTGATTCAGGGCAAGCCCACTGGTGTTATCCCTTCCTACCCACATGGTGATTTTATGTCATGAGCTGTGTCTTTCATGCCGCTGACTGCCAGAACAGCATTCATTTACCCTCACAGTCTTCCTCACAGAGAAGGAATTGAAATTCCAGTCTAGATTCATACTCCCTACTTCCCTCAATCTCTTGGCAGCCCCACTTCTGCAGTCTTCAAACAGCACAAGTAGAAAATAAACAAATCAGCTTTATGATTATATAAGTGAAGAAGTTCTGCCCCACCAGATGCATCCACAGTACTAATTACTCGGAGTATTGCTGTGAAGGGGAGTGGGGGTTGCATATGTAAAGACTTACCAGGATCCTTGGAACAGTCAATAGATGAAGATAAGTGATATTGATAAGTAGGAAAGACGTCTTAATAAACCTAGTTGAATAACATTCAACGTGGGTTGGTAAATAAGTTCACTTTTTAAAAAATGGCCACAATCTATAATATGTAAAGGTAAAAAGAAATATATTGGAAGTGAAGAATAAGAAAAGTAGAGTTTTTCAATAAAAAATTCCAACTTCAAGATTTTGAAATGTTAATTCCAGGGTAATTATAGTGGGTATTTATCAGGACCACATGGTTTTAAGGCAAAAATGAGACAGACCAATGTGTATTTTCACCAAAAAAAAAGGTTGAGAAGTTAGAGGGTTGACATGTTGTGGGGTTGTTAACCAGTGTCATAAAACAATATGTGTACTACTGTTTCATGAGAAACTATTTGTTCTGTAAGTCTTCACCTGAAGTACAATTAAAAAAAAAAAAAAATTAGACAGACCAGAGTATAAATCCCAGCTTTGCCACAGATTAGCTGTGTTATCATGACTAATTACTTAAATCTGTTTGAGTCTTTTTCCTCATTGGTAAAATGGGGACAGTGGCACTTATTTCAAGGATTATTTTGTGAATTAATTTAGATAATGTATATAGGAATGCTCAACCATGTTCTGCTTTAACCTCTCTCCATACACTCTCTAATTTTTTTAGCCTTTGCTCCATGTGTTTACTTTTGTATTTCTTTAATTACTCGTGTGTTCATTTGTCTACTTTCTTTAAACCTTTTCTCCAAGCATTCTGTTTTTTTTTTTTTAATTTTTTTTTTATTGTACTTTAGGTAAAGGTTTACAGAACAAATAGTTTCTCATTAAACAGTCAGTACACGTATTGTTTTATGACATTGGTTACAAGCCCACGACATGTCAGTACTCTCCCTTCTCGGCCTTGGAGGACCTTTTTTTCTTTTTTGGTGAAAATATACATAGCCAAAGATACACCATTTCAAAAATTTCTACATGTACAGTTCAGTGACGTTGATTACGTTCTTCCAGTTGTGCTGCTATTCTCACTTTAGATGAAGGTTTACAGAAGAAAATAGTTTCTCATTAAATAGTACACATATTGCCCTATGACAATGGTTAAGAACCCCACTACATGTCAACACTGTCCTTACTCAACCTTGGGTTCCCTATCACCAGCTTTCCTGTCCCCTTTTGCCTTCTAGTCCTTGTCCCTGGACTGCTGTGCCTCATTAGTCCCGTTTTGTTTTATGGGGCTGTCCAATCCCCGGCTGAATGGTGAACCTTGGGAGTGACTTCACCACTGAGCTAAAAGGGTGTCTGGGGGCCATACTCTCGGGGTTTCTCCAGTCTCTTTCAGGCCAGTAAATCTGGCCTTTTTGTGTGTGTGTTAGAATTTTGTTGTATATCCTTCTCCAGCTGTGTC
Organism: Trichechus manatus latirostris; assembly: GCF_000243295.1. Lineage (NCBI taxonomy): Eukaryota > Metazoa > Chordata > Mammalia > Sirenia > Trichechidae > Trichechus > Trichechus manatus. The sequence continues at coordinate 2,072,064 of NW_004444103.1, forward strand.
CAGAACCCTCTGTTGTGATCCTGGTCAGAGCAGTCAGTGGTGGTAGCCGGGCACCATCTAGCTGTACTGGACTCAGTCTGATGGAGGCCTTGGTAGCTGTGGTCCATCAGTCCTTTGGACTGATCTTTTCCTTGTATCCTGTTCTCTTCATTCTCCCTCAAGCACTCTGTTTTTAAGTTTAGAGAATTTCCAGGAAGGGCCCCACACTTGATGAGCAATTGCATACTCTTAACAACAGACAACAGCATTATTTTATGAAGTGAAATGTGCTTTTGTCACCTGAGCCCTGTCTGAAAATTTTGCTTTGGGCATTTGTATTGTTATTTAATATTTATTTGTTAGACACCCCATGACCATTTTTTAAAGATTTGAGAGTTAGTTTGTATCACAAGGAGATAGTTTTCCACATGAATAATGTGCAAGCATCAGTTATGAGGAGAAAACGTTCTTTGGTTGTCATATATTTACTGTCAACATTGGTTTTGTTTCTCAGTTCATGTCATTGAAGATTTATATCTGCTCTGGTAAAATGTAGCTGTCAAAGCATCACTACCCCGTGCAGCACAGCGTTCTGCAATTCTTGATGGTAACTGCAGCTGTGTCTTCTGTGTTGGCGCCGTGTTTATACATTATGTGCAGGGCACTCAACTATGACTTGTTCTGGGGCTGTGGAATTGAAATTCAGCTGGGGACGCCCACTGAAATTGACATGTGGATCAGCAAAAGAAACAATACTAACTCGAATGCAACCTTGTATTATGGTGAGTCTTCAGATATAGGGAATATGGAAGAGTTCATTAAAATGTCTGGGAACCCCTTACAGGTCCTCTGAGGTGAGAAGGGAATTCAGAAGATTATTACTATAAATCAGAGTGTTCAAATGGCCCTGGAAAACTGGAGATCCAAGTGGAGTGGGAGCTCAAAGCACCATGCTCTCTCATGCCTCTGGACCTAGCCACAAGGTGCTTCCCCTAGCCTTCCTCTGCCCAAGAACTCTGATTAATTTTAAAGACCTGGTTCAACTTGGTGAGGGTTTTGCACCCACTTTGCTCTAAGCACATTCGCTTCTTTAATAGCACTTTTTTGCTATTAATACAGTATGTTGTAATGTATCTCAATTTTTATATTCATTCCAGTGACTGGTTGTATGTAGATTCACAGAAAAGACATTTGCTTGTGATATCCATAGTGTGTGTGTACGTATATATACGTAATTATATAGAGTCTTTTTTCAGTTAGGTAATTGTATGGGATATAGTTGCAGTGGTTGTAATAAGATGAAGATTGACCTCTGCAAGTGAAGTTTATTTTAAGTGCATGTATCTTAGTTAGCTAGTGCTGCTATAACAGAAATACTACAAGTGGATGGCCTTAACAAACCGGAATTTATTTTCTCACAGTGTAGGAGGCTAGAAGTCTGAATTCAGGGCATCAGCTCTAAGGGAAGGCTTTCTCACTCTGGAGGAAGGTCCTTACCTCTTCAGCTTCTGCTTCCTGGTTCCTTGGAGATCTCCATGTGTCTTGGCATCTGTCTTACCCCATCTCTGCTTCTAGCTTGTGTTCAATCTCTTTTGTATCTCAAAAGAGATTGACTCGATACACCCTACACTAATCCTGCCTTATTAACATAACAAAGACAACCCATTCGCAAATTGGATTATAACCACAGGTATGGAGGTTAGAATTTACAACATGTATTTTGTGAGGGCACAGTTCAGTCCATAACAGCATGCTATATGCCTCCTATCTCACATATTTAAATGGTGTAATTCCCATTTAAAAGAAATGAACTATCTTCTTTGGTCTTGTTTTATATAATAATAATATATATATATGAAACTGCTACAGATTCTCTTATTTTACAATGCAATATCAATTCAAACCACATAAATGACAGTTGTCCCCTTCTAAGGCACTTTTGAAGGAGCGCTTGGCTGCTAACCAAAAGGTCAGCGGTTCAAACCCAACAGTGCCTCCTCAGGAGAAGAGAGCTGGTAATCTGCTCCTATAAAGATAACAACCTGGAAGCTCTATGGGGCAGTTCTACTTTGTCATATAGACTCGCTGTGAGTCGGAACGTACTTGACGGCACACAACAACAACAAGGCACTTTTATTAGTACATTCATGGCAGTGACTTTCCTCCTTATATTTTATTTATTTTTGTTGTTGTTGTTATTTAGTAAGCCTAATCCCAAACTGATTATTTTAAAGTTAATACAGCTTTTTAAAAAAAATTATCATTTCAAAACTTTTCTATTTTGAAGGGAGTAAAATCAAACCAAACCCATTGCTGTAGAGTCAATTCCGATTCATAGCAACCCTACAGGAAAAAGAACTGCCCCATAGGATTAACAAGGAGCAGCTGGTGGATTCGCACTGCCAGCCTTTTGGTTAGCAGCTGAACACTTAACCACTGAGCCGCCAGGGCTCCTTAAAGGGAGTACAGACTTAAATAAATCTTCTAAAGTAATTGAAAATTATCAGGGAACATTTGAAGAACCTATTGTTCACAGTAGTTTCTCTTTCCTTATGAAATTTGAAAAAATCTCATTAAGTATAGGAACCCTGTTACCTAGATGATACATCACAGTATTTTTCCTAAAGTTTTGTTTTGTTTTGCTTTGTTAAAAGAAGAAGCCTTATGTAAACTGGTGGCAAAGTAGTTAAGAGCTTGGCTGCTAACCCAAAGGTCGGCAGTTTGAATCCACCAGCCGCTCCTTGGAACGTTATGGGGCAGTTCTATTCTGTCCTATAGGTTCACTATGAGTTGGAATTGACTCGATGGCAACAGGTTTGGTTTTTTGTTTTTTATAGTTTTTGTTTGGAAGATGCATCCAAACCAAACCAATCCCATTGCTATCAAGTCAATTCTGACTCATACTGTGACCCTATAGGACAGAGTAGAACTGCCCCATAGGGTTTCCAAGGCTGAAATCTTTATGGAAGCAGACTGCTACATCTTCCTCCTGCAGAGCAACTGGTGAGTTCGAACCACCGACCTTTTGGTTAGCAGCCAAGTGCTTAACCACTGTGCCACAAGGGCTCCTTAATAACAACTATAGACTCTGGAAACACTGATGCGAAGATATTGGCCTAACATTATTTAGTAAGTTCGGGGAGACAAGCCTATTTTTAGTTTCCTTTGCTCTTAGAAAGAACTTTATCAACTTAAGACTCCCCAAAAAGAAGCCACACTGATGGTATGGGTGACAAAAGAAATGAGAGAAGAATTAGTTAATTTTGAGAAAAGTAAGACTTTTGTATTCCTGGCTTAGATTTCATTATTATATAAAATGCAAGATGGGTTTGGTTGGCAAAAATTTGAAATTTTTTGGCTTATAAAATAGCAAAATTTTACCTGGAGCAAATTTATGAAATTCTCACTATTCAAACGTTTAATTTTCCTCCTTTTGCCATAATATAGCTTTGCTGGCAGATGGCAACATTTGGATCACTTGAATTTGGCAAACTCTTCTAAGATTTTTCAAAAATCTTAATATTTGCATGTGGAAAAAATCACAAATTTAACATAGTTCTGCCAAAATGGTAGAGACTGGGTTTTCTGCATTTTTCTCATTTTTATGCCCTTTATTCACATTTAAATAGGGTAGATTCTAGGAAAAAAGTGAAGCAATATTTATTCACTATAATTTTATGGATTCGAAAAGTTAACCTGTCAACTTTCACATCTAAAAGTTGTGTTCCTAAAGCATCATTGTGTGTCTTTGTTAAAATAAAACCAGTATCTGAAGGTCAACATTTACATCAACATTAAATAACTTTACCTGTCAGTTCTTTCTGAAAACTCATAACATTCACATCCAATTAATTATTTGAGGCACGCGGGCCGTGTTTCAGGGTGCCCCATTTTCACGTTCTCTATCTGCAAGTACTGTATTCTAGGTGAAAGCCACAGGCCCAAGTTCTAGGGGAGAAGCTCATTAAGTATAGTTCTTTAATAAATGAGAGCCTTGGAAAATAGGACCAAAACAAACATAAGTTATTCTAAGTTCAAGTCTGAAAGAACTCATGTCATAGCAAGGTTTTGGTGGACTTCAGAATTTGTTTGAGCTCCATGCTAAGCATACACCTGTCCAAGAGTGGGACTAGGATTATAAATGATTTAGAGTAAGGGTCCTGATTTCTGCTGTAAACTCATTAAAACTGCAGAAGTAACAGTATTTCTGGAAGACTCAGAGCAGATTTGTGGGCTTAACGTGATTAGTCACTTTTGTGATGAGATTTACTGGCAGATGGACTTGTTTTCCCCGTAATCAGACAGATTGATGATTACATTAAAATTTCATCATTAATATTTTCTTGGGCATATCTGTGAATGTTTAATGGCTTGTTTTTTCAGAGAAGGTCCCCAACCTAGCCAGTGACCTTTGCTGTTTTCCCTCAGTTGGTGGGATCTTTAGAAAGAGAAAGATTGTTTACACCAAGCTGAGCTTGGCTTTGTTGCTTTGACTCCATGAGGCTGCTCTTTCTATTTGCAGAGAGGCTAATTTCTGTACTCAGCTACTGCGTTTGTTGTTTTGCTTTGTTTTCTTGCCATCTTGTAGCTTGTGGTGCCCTGGACGAAAGTATCCATCCACCTTATAATCATCTTTTTCTTAAAAAAACAATCCAGAGATGTAGTAATCAAAGAGTGCATTCTTAGGAATCAATCAAACTTGTTCATCACTTTATAGCACCACTGATGTAAATTAAGATATATTACAAGGAGGATAATTAATCCGATCTAAGAATACTTATCCATATGGCACGGATGAGCAAGAATGTCACAGTAAATCATAATCACTCTCTGTTACTAGATAGGAGACAGATACGATTTATCCCATATTACCTTAATATGTGTTTCATATTGTGTATAGTATTGTCCATTCTAAAAGAAACTTTTAAAGCGGCCAGTACGTAGGAAAGAATTGAAAGAAATAAATTTCAAGGGAAGGCTGTTGCTTAAAGAAGTTCTACAACTGAGTTATCAAGACTGATGCTGGACAGTATACACTTCTTCTGTCTGAATATCTTCACTTGAATATCTTAAACTCTTCAACTTCAACACACTCAAAATAGAAACACTTAGTTTTTCACCTTTAAATGCTTTCCTTTTTTTTGTGTCTACTGTCTCGATAAATGGTACCTCTGTCCACAGCGGTGTCCAAGCCAGAAACTTGGGCATTTGTAATTCCTTCCCATCTCTGACTCTTAACTGAGTCCTGATGATTCTGCCTCCTTAATGCCCACCAAATCTGTTCCTCTTATCCACGTCTTCATTGCCAAAACAAGGTTTATTTCAACAACCTCTATCTGGTCATTCTGCCATCATTCTTTCCTCTATTTTAGTCTCATTTCCAAAACTAAAGCTCTGATTGTATGTCATTCCCATCGTTAACATGTTTTATTAACTTCCCTTTGTCTTCAGGACAAAGTATGGCATGAGTGACTACATCCCCCAACCCCTATTTACCTCTCCACCTCTCACATCTTTCCAGCTTAGATGCTTACCCTATAGGATTTCCAAGCAGGAGTGAGAGCAGTTTTCATCTGTGGAACTGTCCCCTGCATTGCAGGTCATTTAGCTTGCCCGGTCTCTGCCCACACACATTGCCAAATGCCCCTAGCAGGGTAAGACACCATCCCTGGGGAGAACCACTGTCTACCTTCCTGAACCTCATACTTGTAGCCTGCCTTCCTTTCATTCCCACCTAGCTACACTTAACTTTTCTTTGATGGGTTAGTTTAGGGCTCTCTTCTCTGTGAAGCCTTCGCTGAGCTCCAGCCCAACCTCCTCCCCAAGGTCTTCCTTCACGCCCGTATATACTCCTTCCACTGAACTTCTCACGTTTTGTTGTAATTGTGTCTCTGTCTGCTGCCCCCCATAGCCTGTGGTTTCAGGGAGCTCCTTGAGACAAAGGCCAGGTCTTGTTCAGCACTGCATCCCAAGACCTGGCTCAGGGACTTACCTCTACTTGAGGAAGCATTTGACCCCCAATAAATGACAACGGTATTCTCTTGAGTCTGTTATTGAAGCCTCAGTCAGAGTAATTTATCTATAGTGAGAACACAGATTAACCAAAATTAAACACACCCATAAGACTGTAGATATGTACTGATTTAACCAGTAATTTAACCAGTTGCCGTCAAGTTGACTGTGACTCATGCAGTTCCATGTGTGTCAGAGTAGAACTGTGTTCGTAGGCTTTTTAGTGGCTGATTTTTTGGAAGTAGATCACCAGGCCTTTCTTCCAAGGTGCCTCTGGGTGGACTGAAACTCCGACCTTTTGATTAGCCGCCAAGCTTGTTAACCATTTGCGGCACCCAGAGACTCCATGTACTAACTTGCCTTCTAGTATTCATGCATGAAAAAAGTTAAAATGAGCCTGAATTGTCTTAGTAGCAGCTGGGAGCAAGTTGTCACCTAATTTCCACCCCCTCTACAGTTAAATACAATCTGCTGAGTCACTTTATAGAAAACACTTTCTATGGCCTAAATCTTTCTTTACAAATTGAAAATAATACAAGACTAACATTTGTGCAACAACAAAAATGTCATGTATTATTAAAATCTCCTCTGTAAATCACATGGAGTTTCTTGGAGAAAGAACTCCTTAAGTTTAAGCTGGCATTTTAATGTTCCTAAAGCTACTGTAGTATTCTAATCTAAAAAGTGTGGGGGTACTTTTCAAAAAAACATCTTTGTGGCCAAGGTAGAATATTTTTGTTTAACCAGATACACAACTGTGATTGTTTTCACTTAAAATTTTTCTACCCACATTGCTTGCTTCTAACTTTTGTGTATGTCAATAAGGACTAACAAAGCAATAGCTAAAAAATAGAGAGAGAGATAATGTAAGAAAAAGGAAGTTGTAGTTCCAAAATAATTAAATATTTAACCAGGAGCCTAAATTCCATCTGATCTTGTTAACAAATACAATTTTTGTGGTCTAAGGACCCAGGTAATGTTGCATCTTCTAAAACCATGCTACTCCCTTTTCAAGAAAATATTTAAAAGATACCAAGTTTGCCTTTGCCACAAGTTCTATGTGCTTCCATTGAAAAATATACTGAATGTGTTTTACCTGATTAAATTGGAATACAAATCCACAGTTACATTTTGCAGTTCTTCCAAACTTACTACATACATATCAGACATGTTATTTGGTTAACTTAATATTTGTGAGACATTAAGAGGGAAATTGGAGGTAAATGGTTTTCTAACCTTGAAGATAACATTTTTGTTTTATAATATGTACAAATAGACTTTACCTCAATAGTTGTTTGTTTGTTTTTTTTTAATTTTGCTTTAGGTGAAAGTTTCCAGTTCAAGTTAGTTTCTCATTCAAAAATTTATACTCATTTTGTTTTGTGACATTGATTGCAGTCCCACAATGTGACAGCATTCTCCCCCTTTCCACCCCGGGTTCCTTGTGTCCATTCATCCAGTTCCTGTCCCTTCCTGCCTTCTCATCTTGCTTTTGGGCAGTGTTTGATTGAACTAAGGAGCACATTCCTCACGTGTGTTATTGTTTGTTTTATAGGTCTGTCTAATCTTTGTCTGGAAAGTGGGTTTCAGAAGTGGTTTCAGTTCTGAGTTAGCGGAGTGTCCAGGGCCATAGTCTCAGGGATTCCTCCAGTCTCTGTCAGACCAATGAGTCTGGTCTTTTTTTTTTGTAAATTTCAGTTTTGTTCTACATTTTTCTCCCGCTCTGTCCCGGACTTTTTGTTGTGATCCCTGTCAGAGTGGTCAGTGGTGGTAGCTTGGCACCATCTGGTTCTTCTCAGCTTAAGCTGGTGGAGCCTCTGGTCCATGTGGTCCTTTAGTCCTTTAGGCTAATATTTTCCTTATGTCTTTGGTTTTCTTCATTCTCCTTTGCTCCAGATGGGATAGGACCAATAGATGTATCTTAGATGGCCACTCCCAAGCTTTTAAGACCACGCATGAACATCCCACAAAGTGAAATGTAGAACATTTTCTTTACGAACTATATTATGCCAATTAACCTAGATATCCCCCGAGACTGTGCTCCCCAGTCCTCAGCCCTAGCAGTTTGATACCACAAGGTGTTTGGATGTGTCTAGCAAACTTCAGCGAGTTTGGCTTGGTCAAGTTGTGCTGACTTCCCCTATACTGTATGTTGTCTTTTCCTTCACCAAAGCTGATACTTGTCTACTATCTAGTTAGTGATTTCCCATCCTCCTCCCTTCCCACCCTCGTAACCATCAAAGAATGTTTTTTTGTGTAAACCTTTTCTTGAGTTCTTATAATAGTGGTCTCACACAATGTTTGTCCTTTTGTGAATGATTTATTTTACTCAGCTTAATGCCCTCTGGATTCATCCATGTTGTGAGATGTTTCGTGGACTCATCATTGTTCTTTATCATTGCATAGTATTCCACTGTGTATATGTACCATAATTTGTTTATCCATTCATCTGTTGATGGGCACTTAGGTTGTTTTCATCTTTTTGCTATTGTGAATAGTGCTGCAGTGAACATATTGTTGTTTTGTGCCATCGAGTCGATTCCAACTCATAGCAACCCTGTGTGCAACAGAACTAACAGATCTTTTGCAGCAGAATTGCCCAATGCAATGCGTCTTTTGATTTCTCGACTGCTGCTTCCATGGGTGTTGACTGTAAATCCAAGTGAAATGCAATCTTTGTCAACTTCAGTCTTTTCTCCTTTTATCATGATGTTGCTTATTGGTCCAGTTGTGAGGATTTTTGTTTTCTTTATGTTGAAGTGTAATCCATAATGAAGGCTGTGTGGTCTTTGATCTTCATCAGTAAGTGCTTCAGGTCCTCTTCACTTTCAGCAAACAAGGTTATGTCATCTGCATAACGCAGGTTGTTAACAAGTCTTCCTCCAATCCTGATGCCCCGTTCTTCTTCATATAGTCCAGCTTCTCAGATTAGTTGCTCAGCATACAAATTGAATATGTATAGTGAAAGGATACAGCCCTGATGCATACCTTTCCTGAATTTAAACCATGCAGTATCCCCTTGTTCTGTTCAAACAGCTGCCTCTTGATCTATGTACAGGTTCCTCATGAGCACAATTAAGTGTTCTGGAATTCCCATTCTTCAAAATGTTTTCCATAATTTGTTAT
>NW_004444103.1:2081875-2155148 GCF_000243295.1 Trichechus manatus latirostris
GAGATGGTCTCTAAATTCGGGTGGGATATACTTAAGCTCATACTTTGGCTCTCGTGGACTTATTCTAAGTTTATTCAGTTTCAGCGTGAACTTGCATATGAGCAATTGATGGTCTGTTCTCCAGTCGGCCCCTGGCCTTGTTCTGATTGATGATATTGAGCTTTTCCATCATCTCTTTCCACAGATGTAGTCGATTTGATACCTATGTATTCCATCTGGTGAGGTCCACGTGTACAGTCACTGTTTGTATTATTGAAAAAAAGTATTTGCAGTGAAGAAGTCATTGGTCTTGCAAAATTCTATCATATGATCTCTGACATCATTTCTATCATCAAGGCCATATTTTCCATCTACTGATCCTTCTTATTTGTTTCCAGCTTTCACAATCCAATCAGTGATTATAAATGCATCCTGATTGCATTTTTGATCAATTTCAGACTGCAGAATTCGGTAAAAATCTTCAATTTCTTCATCTTTGGCCTTAGTGGTTGGTGAGTAAATTTGAATAACAGTTGTATTAACTGGGCTTCCTTGTAGGTGTATGGATATTATCCTATCCCTGACAGCATTGTACTTCAGGAGAGATCTTGAAATGTTCTTTTTGACAGTGAATGCAGTGCCATTCCTCTTCAAGTTGCCATTCACAGCATAGTAGACCATATGATTGTCCAATTCAAAATGGCCAATACCAGTCCATTTTAGGTCACTAATGCCTAGGATATTGATGTTTATGAATTCCTTTTCATTTTTGACGATTTCCAATTTTCCTAAATTCATTCTTTATACATTCCACGTTCTGATTATTAATGGATATTTGGAGCTGTTTCTTCTTATTTTGAGTCGTGCCACATCAGCAGATGAAGATCTCAAAAGCTTGCCTCCATCCACGTCATTAAGGTTGACTCTACTTTGAGGAGGCAGCTCTTCCCCAGTCATATTTTGAATGCCTTCCAACCTGAGGGGCTCATCTTCCAGCACTATTTCCTAGTCTGTCTTAGTCTGGAAGCTCAGCTGAAACCTGTCTGCCATGGGTGACCCAGCTGGTATTTGAATACCGGTGGCGTAGCTCCAGCATCAGAGCAACACGCAAGCCCCCACAGAATGAGAGACAGACGCATGGGGGATAGTGAACATGAGTGTGCATATGTCTGTTCTTGTGACAGCTCCTATTTCTCTAGGATATATTCCTAGAAGTGGGATTGCTGGATCGTATGGTATTCCTATTTCTAGCTTTTTAAGGAGGCACCATATTGTTTTCCATAGTGATTGTGCCATTTTACATTCCCACCAGCAGTGCATAAGAGTTCCAGTCTCCTGGCAACATCTCCAACATCTGTTATTTTCTGGGTTTTTTTTTTTTTTTTTTAATTTTTTAAATTTTTGCTGGTATTGTCAGGGTGAGGTGGTATCTCATGGAAGTTTTAATTTGCATTTCTCTAATGGCTAATGATCATGAACATTTTCTCATGTGTCTGTTGGCCACCTGAATATCTTCTTTGGTGAAGTGTCTGTTGATATTTTCTGCCCGTTCTTTAATTGGATTATTTGTTAATTGTTGAGGTGTTGAAGTATTTTATATATTTTAAAGATTAGATCCTTGACAGATATGTGATAGCCAAGATTTTTTTTTTTCCCAGTGTGTAGGTTCTTTTGTTACTCTTTTGGTGAAATCTTTTGATGAACATAACTGTTTAATTTTTAGGAGCTCCATTTATATAGTTTCTCCTCTGGTGTTTGTGCATTGTTACCTATTGTTTGTATTCCTTTTTTGCCATTTATTAGGGCCTCTAGTGTTGTCCCTATTTTTTTGTTCCATGATCTTTATCGTTTTAGGTTTTATATTTAGGTCTTTGATCCATTTTGAGTTACTTTTTGTGTATGGTGTGAGGTATGGATCTTGCTTAATTTTTTTACAGATGGACATCCAGTTACACCAGCACCATTTGTTAAAGAGACTATCTTTTCCCCCATTTAATGGATGTTAGCCCTTTGTCAAATATCAGCTTCTCAGAGATGGATGGATTTACATCTGGGTTCTCAGTTCTATTCCATTGGTCTATGTGTCTGTTGCTGTACCAGTACCAGGCTGTTTTGACTACTGTGACTGTATAATAGATTCTAAAATCAGGTAGTAGGAGTCCTCTCACTTTGTTCTTCTTCAATAATGCTTTATTTATCCTGGGGCTCTTAGGTTTCCACGTAAAGTTGGTAATTTGTTTCTCCGTCTCATTAAAGAATGCTGTTGGAATTTGGATCAGGATTGCATTGTATCTGTAGATCAGTTTGCGTGGTATTGACATTTTCACAATGTTGAGTCTTCCTATCCGTAAGCATAGTATGTCTTTCACTTATGTAGGTCTCTTTTGATTTCTTGTGGGTGGTGTTTTGTAGTTTTCTTTGTATCGCTGTTTTACATCCCTGGTTAGATTTATTCTTAACTATTTTATCTTCTTGGGGGCTGTTGTAAATGGAATTGATTTGCTGATTTCCTTTTTGAAGTTCTGTTTGTTGGTGTAGAGGAATCCAACTGATTTTTGTGTGGTAATCTTGTATCCTGCTACTTTGCCGAATTTTTCTTTATTTCTTTTTTTGCCTTAATTGCTCTAGCTAGGACTTCAAGCATGATGTTGAATAAGAGTAGTGATAATGAACATCTTTGGTTCTCATTCTGAAGAGGAATGCTTTCAGTTGCTCTCCTCTGAGAATGATATTTGCCACTGGTTTTGTATAAATTCCCTTAATTATGTCAAGGAATATCCCTTTTATTATATTTTGCTGAGACTTTTCATCAGAAATGGGTGTTGGACTTTGTCAAATGCCTTTTCTGCATTGATTGAGATGATCATGTGATTCTTTTGTTTTATTTAAATAGTGGAATACGTTGATTGATTTTCTGATATCGAACCATCCTTGCATACCTGATATGAGTCACACTTGGTCATGGTGTATTATTTTTTTGATATGCTATTGAATTCTATTGACTAGAATTTCAGTGAGAATTTTTGTGTCTATATTCATGAGGGCTATTGGTATGGGTTTTTTTTTTTTGTTTGTTTGTATGTTTGTTTGTTTTTTTGTGGTGTCTATGCCTGGTTTTTGTATCAGGGTTATGCTGGCTTCAAAGAATGAATTTAGGAGTATTCCTTCCTTTTCTATGCTCTGAAATAGTTTGAGTAGTATTGATGTGAGCTCTTCTCTGAAAGTTTGGTAGAATTCTTTGGTGAAGCTGTCTAGGCCAAGACTTTTTTTTTTTTGTTGTTGTTGTTAGTTTTTTTTGTTACCTCTTCAATCCCTTCTTTTGTTAGGGATCTGTTTAGTTTTTCTACCTCAGTTTGTGTTAGTTTAAGTAGGTAGTGTGTTTCTAGGAATTTGTCCATTTCCTCTAGGTTTTCAAATTTGTTGGAGTATAATTTTTCATAGTATTCTGTTATGATCCTTTTATTTCAGTTAGATGTGTTGTGATATCACCTGTTTCATTTCTTATTGAAGTTATTTGCTTCCTCTCCTATTTTTCTTTTGTCAGTTTGGCCAGTGGTTTATTGATTTTGTTGATCTTTTCAAAGAACCAACTTTTGGTTTTGTTGATTTTTTCTGTTGTTTTTCTGTTCTCTACTTCATTTGTTTCTGCTCTAATCTTTATTATTTCCTTTCTTCTGGTGTCTTTGGACTTCTTTTGCTGCTCTCTTTCTGTTTGTTTGAGTTGTAAGGTTAATGTTTTGGTTTAGCCCTTTCTTCTTTTTTGATGTGTGTGTTTTCACTATGTATTGACCTCTAAGTACTGACTTGCTGTGTTCCAAAAGTTTTGGTAAGAAGTGTTTTCCCTCTCATTTGATACTATAAATTTTTTATTCCATCCTTGATTTCTTCTATTACCAAGGAGTTTTTAAACAGGGTGTTGTTTAGTTTCCATGTATTTGATTTTTCATCCCTTACTATTTCTGTTATTGATTTCTACTTTTATGGCATTATGATCAGAAAGATGCTTTGTATTATTTCAATGTTTTGGATTTCATTGAGGCTTCCTTTGTGGCCTAATATGTGGTTTGTTTTGAAGGGAATATTCTGTGTGCATTGGAAAAGAATATATACTTTGCTGCTATTGGGTAGAGTTTTCTATGTATGCCTAAGAGGTTGAGTTGGTTGATTGTGGCATTTAGATATTTTGTGGCATTTAGATGTTCTGTCTTTCATCAAAAGTGATGAGACAAAGTCTCCTACTCTTACTGTGGAGCTGTCTATTTCTCTTTTCAGTGCTGTTAGAGTTTATTTATTTTAGATCTCTGTTATTGGGTATGTATATATTTATTATGGTTATGTCTTCCTGGTGGATTGACCCTTTAATCGTTATATAGTGTCCTTCCTTATCTTTTATGGTGGGTTTTGCCTTAAAGTTTATTTTATCAGATATTAATATTGCCATTACTGCTCTCTTTTTTATTACTGTTTGCTTGATACATTTTTTTCCATCCTTTAAGTTTTAGTTTGTTTATGTCTTTGTGTCTAAGGTGTGTCTCTTGTAGACAGTGTATAGATGGATTGTGTTTTTTTTTTATCCATTCTGCCACTCTCTGTCTCTTTATCAGTTCATTTATGCCATTTACATTCAGTGTAATTATTGATAGGTATGAGTTTACTGCTGTCATTTTTTTTTCATGGTGTTGATAGTTTCTTTGTTTCACTTAATTTTCTGTGCTGAGTTCTTTTTGTTTATGTGTTTTCATTTCTCTCATTGTTGATTTTGTATATATCCAAGTAGGCTAGGTGTGTGTGCTACTGTGGTCATTAATGTGGCCACATTGAAGCTCTTACTTCCTCTCTCCAGGTGGGTGGAGCAGCAACTAAGGTGTGTGGGCACTAGACTGTTCACTGTTCTTGCGGGGCTGCTAAGGATGTAGGTGGCATTTTTGGTGAGGTGATACATCTGTCCTTCTGGACAGCTGGCCGTGGGTGCAGGGGGTGTTCTCCTGGTCATTAGGTTAGGTGTTGTGTGTGCACTCCACTGCTTGTCAGATGGTCAGAGTGAAGGTGCCCGGGTTTCAGTCATTGAGTGTGTGGTGCAGAGACTCTCACCTACGGTCCTGGGTGGGCACGGCTGTGTGCAGGTGTTTGGAGCAGGCACAAGTCTCTAGATTTAGTAGGGGGCAATGTGAGGGGTGAGGCAGGAGGCTAGCAGCTGCCTCCAGGTGCCTGGTTGGAGGGCATGTCCCTGTCTATTAGAGCACATAGTGGGTGGGGGTGTTAGTGTACTCGGTCCTTGGGCACCCAGTGCCGTAGGCTGGAGGGATTGGGTGGGTGCCACTAGTCCTCAGGCCTCCATCATGGGCAGCTGGATGGAGTAGGCAGTACCACTGGCCCTCAGGCCCCTGGCTTGTGTGGTTGAGGCCCCTTCTTAAGGGGCAGCTTGGTGGTGAATGCCATAGGTCTGCAGCTCCCTCCTGGCATCTTCAAGTGGGCTTCAGTTGGGTTCCTGCCCTCCTTGACCTAGTGAGGACGTGCTGTGCCAGCTCAGCCACCAAAGCACTGGTGTGGGTGATCGGGGGAGGGACACTGCAAGACTGTGGTCTCCCTGCCCAGTGGCTGGGTGAAGGGGTGGACACTTTGGAAGGGGCCTAGAGCTACCAAGTTAGGGGGCAGGGCTGCGCCCAGTGCCATGGATCTGCAGCTCCTGCCTGGCCGCTGCTGGTGAAAATGGGCTTCAGCTGGGAACTCTGCCCACCTCATGCCAATGTGGACTGGACATGCTGTGCTGGCTCAGTCAGCAAGGCGCTGGTGCAGGTGATCCCAGGAGGTCTAGGGTGCTGCAAGCCTGTGGACCTCCTGCACCAGTGGTTGGGTGAAGGGGTGGGCGCCTCCAGACCTAGGCTGTGAGTTCCCTGCTCAGGGAGCGTGGCGGTGTTGAATGCTGCCGGACTGGTGTTAGAGATGGGGGAGATGGATGAGGGAAAAGGAGTGCTTCTTGGTCTGTGGAGCTCTAGCGGGTGGGGGGCTGTGGTGCACATGATGGGTTGGGTGCGTGCAGTTGACTTTTCACAGGTCTGGCATCACTCCTGTTTGATTCCGGAGATGCATACAGTTGGTCCTGCTTAGCTGCACCCCATGGGGTGGGCTTCAGCTTGAGATGCTGCTTCTTGTCTCAATATATCCACATTGTGCAGGTTTGGCTAGCAGAATGCCAGCAATCCATAGTTCTCCATTTCTGCTGTTTTTAAATCGTCTCTCCTCCCCGCTGTCGCTCAGTCCCATTCTTCTGCTTTGTCTTTGATGCTTAGGGTTCCTAGATTGTCACATATATCTGATTCACTTGTTTTTTTTTTTTGGTCTTTGTTGTAAAAGGGACGACACGAAGCATCTGACTATTCTGCCATCTTGGCCCTACCCCTCAGTAGTTCAATTTTTATTTTGAGAAAGAATTTTTAGTGAATGAAAGAACTATCAGAGAGTCGCCTCATAGAGAAAATTATGATTACTGCTTAAGTAGTCATGTAGCATTTAATTCTTGTGAAGTATTTTATAATAATTCTCAGGCAGGGCACAGATGTAATGATATTTACTGAGGATAAAAAAGAAAGCAGATCAAACCCGTTGCCATCAAATCAGTTCCAACTCATAGCTATCCTATAGGGCAGAATCGAACTGCCCCATAGGGTTTCCAAGGAGCAGCTAGTGGATTCGAACTGCTGACCTTTCGGTTAGCAACCAAGCTCTTAACTACTGCGCCACCAGGGCTCCGTTCTGAGGAAAAGTGTACTCAAAAAGACAATAACAAAAAAATACGTATATTGTTAAGCACTAAAATGCTTACATATAAATGAATTTAGGCTCTCAAAAATAAATTCTTTATTGACACATTTTTCAAAAGACACCCATTGCTCATTGAAAAGTTTTGTCTAAAGAAATTCTCATTTCTTCTGAATTGGCTGAGCTGAAGAGATTGGGTAAGAAAAGAGTAGTAGTCTCAGATAAACACACTTAAAATACATGAATTGTTTATCAGCCTTGAAAACTCTGATATATAGATATTCACTTGAGTCATAAACTCTTTCTCATTCACTATAAGTATGCTGAAATCACTGTTGATACTATTTTAGTTAAATGTAGTGCCATATCATTTTAAAATGTTGTTGTTGTTAGGTGCCGTTGAGTCAATTCAGACTCATAGTGACCCCATGTGACAGAGTAGAAGTGCCCCATAGGATTTCCTAGGCTATAATTTTAGGGAAGCAGATCATCAGGCCTTTCTCCTGCAGAGCCACTGCCCTTTCGGTTAGCAGCCAAGTGCTTAACCTTTGCACCACCAGGGCTCCTTCACTTCAAAATACAGAGGTAGTTTTCAGTGTCAGGTGATTGTACTGCTTTAACAGCCCCCTTTGAGTTGTGGTTGCCTTAGCCATAAAAACTGTCAGTCTGAAGACATGAAATGTCTTGCATATTTTTTGTGCATGTCAATAGCAATCTGGCTTAGAGCTGTCATATATCCAACCTGTGCAACTGTCCAATGCGTTAGTAATTTAATGAGCACAGTTGCTGGTTTTACAGTTTTCCCCTCCTTTGATAAACTATACACAGTGTAGTAAAATAGGCTGTCAAAAAAACATTGGTCATCCACTATTGTGGCTCTTCTCACATTCCTTGAAAGAGTAATTGGAATAAAGAATATGATGTCATTCATTCATTCCTCCATTCATCCAACAAATGCTTATTCATCATTCCTCTGTGCCAAGCACTGCACAGGTTTGGGGCTGAAATGATACCAAAAACAGACATGGCCCAAGCAAATGAAGCTTGTAGTCTAATCGACGAGACAGCTAACACTCTGGGAATATATCATTACAAATGGGGTAGCTGCTTTGAAGAAAAAAATGAGATTATAATCTAATTTACTGAGGAAGGGGGTGATGCAGCAAAGTAGGTGGAGATGGTTAGGGAAGTCTTTCTGAGAAAGTAACGTTTGAGCTGTCAACAGAATAACCGTAGTAGTTAACTAGACCAAGAAGGGGACAGTGGGGCATCAGGAATGAACATTACTAATGAAGAAATAAGTAAAGACAAATGCCATGTGGCAGGAGCTTATTGGATGGAGATGGTTGGTGGCTGGGAATGGTTGAGATGAGGCTTGAGCAGTGTCTAAGGGCCAGATATACCCAGCCTTAAGGGCCATGTTAAGAACATTAATCTTCACCTCACTATCTTCTTCCCATATCTTACATTTTCTGTTTTACCTTTTTTCCATGTTTTATGTTAGCAACCTCATTGTGCTTAGAGTTTTAGCTTTTGTTTACAGATATAAGGTTTTCTTAGTGTTCTTCAGAGCTGTAAAGTATTTCTAGAGAAAAGGAAAAGGATTGGCTTTCATATTCTGGAGTTGGTGGGAAAGAGCTGTGTGTGAAAATAGCTCATGTAGTAAAACTCCAGCTTTGTTCTTCTCCTTTATTATTGCAGGAGGCTAATTAATCCTTCATGACTGGTTACTCCAGCTCTACAGCTGAATAAAGCACACCACACACAGATTTTCTCATCTTGCTTCTCAGGTTACCTTAACCCTCTTCTTCTGAATCTCTTTTCCCTGGTTTATCATTTTCTGATCTTTCCATCCTAAGCCCACTTTTTTGGAATGCACCCAATCTCCATACCTTCCAGCACCATGTACCACTTACGTTTATGATCACATCCTACTACTTAGCCTTGTTTTTGGCTCGGGACTTCTAGTCGACTCAACCCAGTAGTCATTCTTCACATTTCACGATTATCTCCACCTGGTTGATATAACGCTCTATTGGTAATCATGGTAGCTCAAGGCAGAGTGAATGAAGGAAAATAAATGCAGTCAGCCTCTGCATGTCCCAGCCAAAGCAGGAAGAGAGACCTTCAGGGTAGAGTCCTGAATCTTAAGAGAGCAGAATTCTCCTCTATATTAGACTTCCCATGAATATATCACAGCTAAAGCTCAACCTAGAGTCTAAGGTCCTTAGGCCAACCAAAACAAGCACCAGCTGTGTACCACTACAAAGTAGTATGAGGACTGGAATTTCAGATTTTTTTGTTTCAGAATTTCTTTAAAACAGAACAGGTAATGATTTGGGGATTATAAATTTCTTAGATATGGTATCTTAGTGTCGGATACAATTTTCCCCAAAATGCTTCCTTCCTCAAGATTGGTCACCATGACTACACAAAAATAATGGTGCCTTATGTTTACCAACGGGAGAGCACATGACACCCAAACATGCATTAGCCACGTTTTCTGTAGTTAATGCAGCATTGATGGACTTCTGGAAAGGCCAGACTGCATCCTCAACTAATATGGATAAAACCCAGGATGTTTTAGGACCTGTTTTCTATCATACTTAAATAACACATTTTCTCCCACTTACTGCAGCAAATAAGCTGTAGGATCACTCACGGTGTTTCCCTTAGAGAAGTGGGTTTGGGGATGCAGTCAGGGCCTAGGGAACTGGAGAGCTCAGGTGACTTTTGTATGCCCTCTAATTTGCCAGACATTGTGATAGGTATTTTGCTTATTGATTTCTTTTATTCTTCTGAATAATTATGAGGCAGGATTGATTCATTTTTCTATTTTCTAGATAAGAAAGTATATCTTCAAAAAGTTTTTAACTGACACACTGAAAGTCATTCAGCTATTGACCATTGTTATGGATTGAATTGTGTCCCCCTAAAATGTGTATCAATTTGGGTAGACCATGATTCCCAGTATTGTGTGATTGTCTACCATTTTGTCATTTGATGTGATTTTCCTATGTGTTATAAATCCTACCTCTATGATGTTAATGAGGCAGGATTAGAGGCAGTTATGTTAATGAGGCAGGACTCAATCTACAAAATTAAATTATGTTTTAAGTCAATCTCTTTTGAGATATAAAAGAGAGAAGTGAGCAGAGACACATGGCGACCTCATACCACCAAGAAAGCAGCACTGGAAGCAGAGCACGTCCTTTGGACCGGAGCTCCCTGCACAGAGAAGCTCCTTGACCAGGGGAAGATTGATGACAAGGACTTTCCTCTAGAGCTGACAGGGAAAGCTTTTCCCTGGAGCTGACGGCCCAGAATTCAGACTTCTAGCCTACTAGACTGTGAGAGAATAAACTTCTCTTTGTTAAAGCCATCCACCTGTGGTATTTCTGGTATAGCAGCACTACTAGATAACTAAGACAACTGTGAAACCAGAATTGAAACTTAATCTTTTTAGATTCCCAAGTCCATGTTCTTTCCACTACATCATATTCGTCTCTCGATTCATCATATTCTTTAATGTGTGCTTAGTATGTGCAGAGCACACTGGTGATTGTAGTGGGGATGCAGCTGTAGTTGCTAAGACAAGTCATGAGCATAGAAAGGTAATGCAGTAAACTTCTGCCTTAAAAAGAAGGCTGTATGTAACTTTTCTCAGTTCTACGGTATTTGTTTACATGTTTCACGCTTCTCCCTTTGCCACAAGTATGAGTTCCTGGAGGCCAGAGTCTTTTTCTTCTTTGTCTTTATAGTCTCATCATCCAGCCTATGATGGGCACATACTACCCCAGTTAATTCTGACTAATGGTGATCCCATGTGTGCAAGTAATGTTTTCATGGCTGTGACTTTTTGGAAGTAGATCACTGGGCCTTTCTTCCAGGGCGTCTACAGGTGGGTACAAACCACCAATCTTTTGGCTAGTAGTTGAGTGCTTAACCATTTGTCCCACCCAGGGACACCTGTGATGGGCACATACTAGGTGCTTGTTAAAATGTCTTTCCAGAGGCTCTCCAGGTTAGGACGAGAATTATAGAAAGTTTTGTTAATTGCATGCTCGTCAAGTGCCACCTGGATAAATGCTGGAGAAACATAGATCATACCAACAATTTCCACCCTTTAGAACCATTTAAAATACTTTAAGAAGGCTCACATTATCTCATGGATATAAAAAATTTTTTCTAAAAAACAATTCAGTGTCCTCAAATTTTCAGAGCATGTCCGTGCAGCAGTTATGTTCTAAGGTACCTAAAAATTAGATACTGGACCAGAAGAACTAGATGGTGCCCAGCTACCACTACTGACCATTCTGATCAGGGCTACAGTAGATGGACCCTGATAGAATGGGAGAAAAATGCAGAACAGAACTCAAATTCTTAAAAAGTCCAGACTTACGTGACAAGTTGAGACTAGAAAACTCCCTGAGACTGTCACCCTGAGACACTCTTTAAACCTTGAGCTACAACTATCCCATGAGGTCATCTTTTAGCAAAATAACAGATTGGCACACGGAGTAAAGGATATTACCTATATGAATGGTGCTCTACTAAAAAAACAATCTGTATGAGACCAAAAGGTCAACAATCACTCCAAAGCAAAGATGAGAAGGTAAGCTGGGGGCGGGGGGGGATGGGGGAGGCAAGGAAACTAGAGTACTGGAAATGGACCAACCAGAACACAGTGAAAGAGAATATTGACAGGTTGTGAAAAATGTACCTAATGTCACTGAACAATTTGTGTAGAAATTGTCAAATGGGAACCTAATTTGCTGTATAAACTTTCACTGAAAAGACAATAAAATATTATTTAAAAAAAAATACCGTCCATCAGAAATCTACAAGTGGGGGTTTCTTTTCCAGAATTGCATGTGTCTCCACAAGTCAGGGGCCAACTTGACGGCAGCTAACAGCACAAGAAGTCTCTTAGGGGCCAGAAGCAGTGAGATGCCGGCAGTGAACTCTGATCTGTGAAGAGTATCAGACCCCGATACTTAACAGGTTTCCACCAAGGCTGCTTGTGACAGTGTACCGCAGTGCTAGTACTCCGCTAGATGCTCCTGAGACAGGTTTCAGTTCCCGCCTCCCCCCATGTGTTGCACACTTTAGTATTTGCTTGCCTCTGCTCTGTGCATTTTGCCCTTGCTGAATGGCTGGGTGCTTTTTGGCTATCTTCACACCCTCTCAGGAATCGTCTCAGGCAGCTCTGTTCTTCCTGGCATCTGGGTTGTTGGTATTGTTGTTTTTAGGTGCCACTGAGTCAGTTCTGACTCATAGCGACCCTATGTACAAAAGAACGAAACACTGCCTGGTCCTGTACCATCCTCACAATCGTTTTTATGTTTGAGCCCATTGGTGCAGCCACTATGTCAATCCATTTCGTTGAGGGTCTTCCTCTTTTTCACTGACCCTCTACTTTACCGAGCATGATGTCCTTCTCCAGGGACTGGTCCCTCCTAATAACAAGTCCAAAGTACATGAGACTTGTTTGTTCCTCTGTTAGTTGGCATCTGGGAGGTTTGTGTAATTCAGGGATTACTCCTGTTGCTCCTGTACGACTTCTGTGCGATTGCAAAGTCTCTTTATTTCACCTGAAGTAACTGACATTCAGGAAAGGAAAAAAAAAACTTTTATTGGCAGGAAGGCCCCAGGAAGACCATTCCCAGGAGACATGAATTACACCTGTGTACATAATTCAGCCTGGTATTCTCCCTTTAAAATCCGCATGTTACTGCCCTAAGACAGGATCAAGAGTCTTTTTGCCTTTGGATTGGCCCGCAACAGCTGAGGTGCATTTGCTTTTAAATGTAATCCATTAAGAATAGGATGCACTGAATTATATTTGGCAATTCCTAGGCCTTCAATTAAGAAAACATTTTTTCACCTACATGACCAGCCCCAAAGAATATTAACACTCCTTATAATTCTATCAATTTAAAAGATTAATTGTTGGAAGCTATCTGGTAAAGCAAGTGTGGCACTCCAACTTAGTAATAGGAGTATACTCAACTGTCAAACCTAGTAGTAATTGTAACCTGATATTTTGGAATCCTATATTTGTAGTGCTTTGGGTCTTTAAAAGGTAATATATTAATTCTATGATATTTCAAAGGGTTTTTTCCTGTTCATATAACACATTCAGATTTTACTTGTATGTCAAAAAGTAGAGACGTATCAGGCTGATGTTGTACCCAACGTATAGTAAGTCCATAACCACAGCTGTTTTTCTCATATAAACTTCAAGGCTGAGGAAATGGGACCGGTGTGAATGTGAGTGTACATACTGGTGAATCTCTATAGAAGAGCTAATTGGTTTATGCAATATAGTTGTGCTCATTTCTGCAAATCATTGCATTTCATTATTTGAATCTCATTCTAGGAATTTGTGCATAACAGAACTTTATACTTTAAAGTTAAATCGGTTTATCTTACGTATCTATTACTTTGTCTCTGCCTGTACGTAAGTTCTTAAAAACCTTGATTTCCATCTTACAAGAAGTTGTACTTTCTTTTTTGGACTGTCTTGCCCAAGTAAAATCGTAATTTAAGATGTGACAAATCGTTCTATTTAAAATTAGATGCTTCAAGCTAATGTCTTTGAACTATCCTGCTCTGAGGGAGAGAAATGAGAGTGCTGTGAGAGATTCTATCTCCTGTCTTTCTGAAGCCTGATTTTGTGCTAACATGCTTGCTAGACTTTCCCTGAAGAAAATGGTATGAGTGTAATATGATTTCTCTACTCTGGATATGGAGGTTTAATGGCATGAATACTTCATAAAAGAAATAGAGACTTTAAAGGACAATCTCATCCTATTATTCTTGAGGCTTTACGAATCTTTAGAGCAACAAAATGGAGCTCTCTCTTTGAAGGGAAAGGGAAACATCTGAGAGACAGTAAGGGAGAGACTGAGGGTGAAGCACATAGGATTTTTCTAGTACTATGAAAGTGGTCATTACCCACCACTACCCCCAGCACCACCCCTAAATATTTTTCTATTTAAAGTGCAAGATGTCATCCCAAGATTTCTTCTTTCTTTATCATGTTTGAATAAACAAATTTGCCTTGTCTTTTCACCATAATAAAAAGTTTTTATTCAGGGTTTTTGAAAGTTCCTCCTAAAAGCCTAAAATGATAAAATTTAGTTACTTAAAAGGATATTTTCTGTTTATTCTGTCAAAATGTACATCATGTCAGCATTTTAGACTATATTATGTTTAAACGATAACATATAAAAGTTAAGATTAACTAACTCTCAGTACGTAAGTCTCTCTGCTGATTCCAGGTTGGTCTTTATTAATCCTCCCCCGCCCTTCCTCCTCCTCACTTCTCTCTCTCTCTCCCGTCTATTTTTCTTTGTTGTGTTTTCCCAGTCGTTGAGGTCTCACATTAACTCTTTACTATTTATTGTCTGGATATCTCTGATGTTGTCTGGATTTTAGTGTGTCCATTTTATGAAACTTCAATTTTCAGAACTATCAACTTCTTTTAGGTAGATAGCAGTAGAGTTAAAGTTATACCACTACTACAGACACTAATAAGAATAAAAACCCAAACCAAACCCCTTCCCATCGAGTCTATTTCAACTCATAGCGACCCTATAGGACAGAGTAGAACTGCCCCATGGCATTTCCAAGGCTGTAATATTTACAGAAGCAGACTGCCACATCTTTCTCCTGAGGAGTGGCCTGTGGGTTCCTTCTAATAAAAATAGCTAACATTTATTGAACACTTTCTGTATGACAGGCACTGTGCTTTTATGCGTGTTAACATGAATTGTCTGCATGTATGCCTCAACTGTTTTATGAGGAAAGTATTACTGAGTTATGGATAAGCTAATTGCTAGTACATGATGAAGTTGGATTCAAGCCTAGAAACTTGGTTTCTGGGGCCTGAAATCTTTAGTCCGGTCCTCACTGTGACTGCACTTTTGTAAGGGAGGTGTGTAAGCGCAGATACTGGTTCAGATTTTTTTATTTCTTTCCTTTTTTTCTATTACTATGACTTTTTGTTTCTGTGACATTGTTTAGGACAGTGTTGTGTTGTTTGCTTCATTAATTTCATTAAGATTATCATCTCTGATGTACAGCTGTGCAGAGTAATTACTTTGGTGGTGTTGAAAGGAGAGAATGGTATGTTTTGATGTCTCAAATGACAATGTCATTTATGGGATAAAAGATTTTCCTTGTGGCCCATAGAGTCATGTCATAATTTTATTCAGTGCCACAGTTATATTGCTTTGGGTATGTGCTTAACCTTTTCGCGGGTCAATTTAGAGATCTCAAATAGAAATTTCAAATACTTTTATAGTATGTCAACAACAGTAACAGTGATATGTAAGGCAATTTTTATAAACGCCATTGGTCACCCGACTTAATAAAATATATGAAAAAAATTTATAAATGTATTCAGTATAAAATTAAAGGAAGAAGCTTAAAACTTGTTCTGTGGATTAACCTAAAAGTGAAGGAGAAGGATGTCTGTCATAAAATTTGAAAATTATAGCAAATAATCTTGGATTGTGAATGGTAATGCATTATTTTAAAATTTAGACTTTAAATTATAATGAGACAATTTGTAGTAAAATTTGGAAGCATAGGTAAACGTTTTATGAATCAGTCTGTTTACTTACTGTAAACTTTCATATTTAAGAATATTTTTAAATCTTGGGCTGCCTTAGTATTCTCTCTTTGGTCTTTTGTCCTTTACGATATTGATGTAGAAACTATTGAATAAGTACAAGGATGTCTGTTGCAACATTGCTTGTAATAGTTAAAATTGGAAACAACATAAAGATCCATCAGCAGGAGAGTAATTGAATAAATTATGGCACAGCCATACAAGGAAATGCTTTATAATCCAAAAAAGAACTGTGCCAATCCCTGTACTAACACATAAAGAGGCTCAGGTTACAGTGTTACATAAAAGTACAAGTGATAGAATAGCTTGAATAATCCCATTTATTTAAAAATTAATAATAAATATGCCCTGAGATACATGTACCCACACAGGCATATAGATATGTGGATAGGCTCGGACTTGTAAGGCACAAGTCCTTATCATCAGGAAGGTATAATGGGCTCCCTTCACAAGCTCATTAATTCTCATAGTTTCTACTACACACCCATGTTTATCACTCCCAAGTCTGTGTCTTCATTATCAGCCGATAGCAATAGTCCGGACCTGAATTTCTAGAAGCTTGTGGGAATCAGACACTTAAATTTCCCAAAATAAGTTTCTTCACCCTTACAGTTTTGATCATGGTAAATGATGTGTCACCAGCCACCCACACCCCCATGAAAACTTAGTTATTTCAGGAGTCCCCCCTTGACTTTGGTCTTGGCCCATAAGTTGGGTAAAATGTTGATATTCCTGGGCCCAGTGAAATCACTTAGAAACGTTGTACTTTCTGAATATTAAAAGCTACTCCTTGAAAACTATCACTTCCTGCTTAGAAAGATCTTTCTATGCAACTGTCTTAGTTGCTTATATTCATCAGGAATGTTGTATTTAAAAGCATTTTTTACAATGTTTAACGTCATTTTTTTTTAATGCTTTCAGTGTTTTATTATTTCATTTCTATTTATTTAGCTAATAACCAGGCTGTTAGTAAGTATCTTTTTAAACTTAATTCCCACTTTTCAGAGATTATTAAGTTATTCAGTTGAAAAGAGGTAGCCCTGTATACTTTTTATGTGGAGGCTTCCTGGCGCAGTGGTTAAGCACTGAGCTGCTAACCAAAAGGTTGGCAGTTAGAAACCGCCAGCCGCTCCTTGGAAACCTTATGGAGCAGTTCTACTCTGTCCTGTAGGGTCACTATGAGTCAGAATCGACTCGACAGCACAGGTTTTTTTGTTTTATGTATTTTTGCTAGTAAGCTATTGGGTCTACTTGGTATATTTTACAAGTATTCTCCATATACCTGTTTTACATATACACCTATTTCAGAATGGCTTTAAAGTGCACGTGGCCATCATGAGCAGGACAATAGCTGATAGTAAGGTATCAACTGACAAGGCAAGGGATACAGATTTCTTTAATGTAAGTAAAAGATACTGGGGTGCATGTATATGAAGAAGGATGCACAGAGCAGAGAACACAGCTTTTTGCCCTCAGTCAGTGAGGCAGGTTTCCCTGACATCCAGTCCCCAAGAAGTTACATGGCTGCAGATGATACTGCTTGACACAGGTGAGGATACCAGCAGGTATTTCTGATCAACTCCCTTCATCCCCTTCTTAGGTGTCTTTATCCCTCTTGATCCCTCTTAGTGAACTTGTGAAGGGTGCCCATCTGTCTTCTCACGAGGTGTGAATAACTAAAAACAACCCAACACAATCTCGGCTGTTTACCATGAATTAGGTGAATCCAAATTCAGTTTTTCTGGCAAATGCCTCCATAGGACAGCAGAAGTAGATCTCAGGCCTGCTTCACGCAGGGCTTCAAACAGGTTCATTCTGGTTTGAACTCCTGCTGAGAATTTGTATTCCACCCCAGATATACTGAATCAGAATATACAGTTGAACAAGATCCCCAGATGATTCTTACGTATAATAAATTTTGAGAACCACTGCTCTACTAGTGCAGGAGAAAGTTGTGAGAGTCTGCTTCCATAAAGATTCCAGCTTTGGAAACCCTATGGGGCAGTTCTACTCTGTCATCTAGGGTCACCGTGAGTCAGAATCCACTCAATGGCAGCGAGTTTGGTTTGACTCCAAAGCCCTGGCTTGAAGTCTGTTGCAGAATACTTCCGGAAAAAAATTTATTTTCTACTTCCCAAAAGAATATCTAAATCAGTGCTACTAAATATCTGGTGTTCGGAAAGATGTTTGAATTAGGGACCAAAACGTTTATATAGGGAGATATTCTCGGATGAATCTGTTATATCTTCTTCATTTTAAGATGCCTAAATTATTAAAATTGAAAAATTGCAATGTGAGAAATCTTAAGATTATATGCAATTCTTTCAAGACCTTTCATATCTACCCTTGTAATTGGATATTTTTTAATGTTTTCTATTATAAAATTAGTGATGGTTTTGGAATATATGTAATTGTTATTTGATTATTTTAATGGCTCAATCATATTAGAATTAATGCTAATTTGATGAAGAAGACATTTTAAACAGCAATCATTAGTTTTGGAACTGAAAAGGCAGAGCTATCATTTGAACAAAGGAGAGTTTAATATTGATTTGGATATTTAGTATTTAACATACACAAATCCATGGCTTTCTTATATAATAACAATAGTCAGACAATATAAGGGAAATAGATTCTTAGGACCTCAATATAAAATACCTAGTAATAAATTTAACAATAAATGTGTAAGACCTACATAGAAGGGGAAATTTTAAAACTTCAGGAAGGAATATTTCAAAAAGAACATTTTTTGACTAAATTAGAGACCTCCCTTTTTTCTGAATAAAAATATAAGTTTAAAAGAGTCCATTTCCTATTCTAACAGATGTTTAACATCTTATAAAGCAGCAATGATGAAAACAGTATAGCACAGCTTAGGTGACAGATCTATATAACAGAAAGTTCAAAACCAATCCCAAGTATATATAATAATGTGATAGTATCATTAAGATGATTTCTTAACCCAATGAGATATAGACAACAGGAAAATTAAGACTCTCATTTTGAATCAGTATTAATTTTAGACAGCTTGAACATTTAAATAATGGAGGCTTTAGAAGTAAACATAGGCTAATAATCCTATAATATTTGGTTAAGGATAGAGTTACGTACAACGTCAAAATCAAATTGATAGAACTGGCTACCTCGTAAAGATGCTTTATAGTTATTTTATTCATTGGAAGATTTACATTGGAACTCTGAATCCTCATAAATAATACAGTCATGGAAGCGGAGAAAGGCAGTGTATTTCGAGTCAAAGCCAACTGACAGCAAGATTAATGTATTCTTTTATCACATAATGCAGAAAAAATGGTAGGAAGATAATGACTGGTATCAATTCCTAAAAGTGTTTAAACATGCCAATTAAGTGGGAAACAAGGTAACATCTTGATGAATATTGAAGATAGGCTTATTATCTTCCTCCCTCCTCACCCATTTTTTGGGGGGAGCATGGATTTTAATTCATCCCTTATTGAAAGCAAAAACATTTTCTAACTGTATATATCTTTTTAACTTTTACTTTTTTTTCACAGGAGAAATTATCAAAGTGTCCCCATTTATGTTTGCATACTGGAATGTTGGATTTATAAGGACTGTTAAGGAGCCCTGGTGGCCTCGTTGTTAAGAGCTTGGCTCTTTACCAAAAGGTTGGCAGTATGAATCCACCAGCCACTCCTTGGAAACCCTATGGGGCAGTTCTGCCTTGTCCTGTAGGGTCAATTATGAGTCAGAATTGACTCGATGGCAATGGGGGTTGGTTTGGTTTTAATGTCAATAAAAGCTTCGCCCTCTGGCCCTGTTACAGTGAGGATCTGCAGACATTCTTATGCCTCAGTGTTTCCCAGCCTTAAAGCGTATTATTTATACCTTCCTCATTTCACAGGAACCGGACGTTCCCTGCCTTTGGCTGAGAGGCGCCAGGCCTTCTAGATAGACTTATTCTTATGGATTGCTGTAATAGTCACCTAGTCCCTGCCTCTGTCGGCACACTGGTTTCAGGAATGGATATCCCAGGTTCCCTTCCAGGCTCTAGATTAATAATGCCTTCCTATATATTTTAACTAACTCTGTTTTCTAATGTATAACTATACTTATGTTTATTGGATTTGTCTGCTGTGTCTAAGCTTGTCTGTCCCGTTATCACCATTCTAGCATCCTGTTGGTCCTTGAATGTTACAGAAGTCCAATGATTGAAAAGGGAGCCCTGGTAGTATAGTGGTTAAATGCTTGGCTGCTAACTAAAAGGTTGGCGATTTGAACCCACCAGTTGCTCAGTGAGAGAAAGATGTGGCAGTCTGCCTCCATAAAAATTACAGCTTGGAAACCCTACAGGCAATTCTGCTCTGTCCTGTAGGGTTCCTGTGAATCGGAGTTGACTCAATGGCAGTGGGTTTTTATAATGGTTGAAAAGCAGTCATGTCTTTGAAGTTATAAAAGGTGCAAACTCATTGGGTATGGTCACTTTTGAACATTTTTACATTACCCAATGGGACACTTAAAAACATTTGGAGATTAAAATGTTTTATACTGAATAAAAATTGTAAGATATAGTAGTTTGTTTTATTTCTAAGTACAAACATTTATTTTCTCTTTACCTCTAATCTCTGTGTTGTGTATGTTACTCTTTAGGTAGTAAAGGAAAAGTTTAGATTGACCTCCATAGTTCCAGCTTTGTTGATTATGTGTATGATGACATCACTGAGTCGATGGAGAATGTATGAGGTAGAACCGTTGGAGGTGGTTGATGATTCTAGTTCTGGACATGTGGCGTTTATAAACATGTGAAACTTTTGGGAGCCTTTCCATTAAGAAGGCAATAGGGTAAATAATTTTAATCCTAGCAGGGAGATCTGGATTTAGGTAGAGGTCTGAGCCATCAGTCACAACATTTTACATATGCATTGGTATTGATTTGTCTTATTCCGTCTAATAAAGCAAAATTGGTGACACTTCTCCCTTCATGTAGAAGAGCAGGGAGGCGAGCTTAAAAGACAGAATCACAAGGTGCCTCGGTGATGGTTAACAAGGTCAGTCAATATGTTTCTCTTTGGAAAATCATGTGTTAGAGTAGATTGGGAATTTCAGCTGAATTTCTTAGAAAACAGTGTAAAAAAACACACTTCCAGAGGATTTTGAAATTAGAGGGAAAAATTTCATTGATTTAATACAAAAAAGAATTTATATGAAAAGAATTTAGTTTAAAAGATCAGCAAATTCTGTAGGAAACTGTTAGGCTGTGCCTGCGTGACTTGATTTCAATTATAAGAAAAGATCTCCAAGGGTTAGTCTTCCAGACTTAACCGCATGATGTCAAATAAAGATGGGTATGCCAAGGGGATTTGCTCCAGAGTTTTTAACCAGATTGCCTGACTGTATTCAAGGCTTAAGATTCCACACCCTAAATTGAGAATTTTTCCCTACTCCCTTATTTTGGTTCTGAATCTACTTTTATTTTTAATCCTGTTTTAGCTCTGCTTTATCTCAGATCATCTTAATTCTGTGAAATTGCAGAGATTTTTTGTTGTTGTTGTTAACCCCTTTCTAGAAATCTAGAATAGAAATTAAGCTGCTTTTCCATCCTAATTGAATCTCTCCCTTCCCTCTGGCTTATAACTTTAGTTTCAAAAGAACAGACCATATCTACATTCTCGTTTCTTCAGTCATTGAAATGGCCTCTTTGCTTTATTACACACGTTACAATATTATACCTACTGTGATAGGAGAGGAAGACCTAATCACAATTATTTGTTCAATTTTTATGTTACTTGCTCTCCTCAGTTTTCTGTATTTCTCAAGCTTTCTGAATAAGATTTACAAGATAAAATAGACAGTTCCATGGCAATGGCAAATTATTTTGTTATTTTATTTTAAACAACATAAGAAAATTGGTATTTTCTCCTTGGTGGCTTATTTTAAACATGAATTCTGATTTTGTCAAATTTCATATTTTCTTTCACTTATGTGGTATTTTGCTTAATAGCATTTTATTCATGCTGTGCTGAGTCTCGTTGCTTGTAATCTGTCATAGTTATGAGGAAAATTGCTAAGATATTTTAGTATCAGGTGTATGTCACTTAAGTTTGTAAATAAGCCAGGATGAATTGGTGTGTGGTAAAGATGAGATGCTATTAATTAAAAGATAAGCCAGGAAAACACGTTATTTTGTTATGATGATTTGCAAAGCCAGATGTCGACAGACTTATTCCATTCCTAAGAGAGTATATTGGTAAATTAACTGCAAAAGGTTCATATTTTAATGATGAGTGTTTCTTTCTTTTTGACAGGAGTTTTAAAAAATCATATAAAGTAATAGACCTGAAATAATTATCTCCACTTTTTAAAAAAATAAAGAAAATGCCTATCATAGACTTTTCAAGAAAAGACAGGGTAAAATCTTTGGCCTGAAAAAATAGTTTTCTGAGAAACCACCCCTTACAGAAACATATCCCTCAGCCATGCAAACATGTTGTAACTTGCATTTGGATTAATAATAGATTTCAGTAACCATGTATATAATGTTTAACCTTAACCTAAATTCTTATCGCACCCTATGTTTTGTACTCCAACATGCTAAATTTTTGAACAGATGAATAACTCTTACAAGCTGTAAAGTGTATTGTTTACTGTTATTTTTCTTCTTGACTGTGCCATCTGTCAGACACAAAGCAAAAATGAAAATCTTATTGAGCCACGAAAAGATTCTGTATTGTTTAAGGTGCCATCTATGAAGACATGACTATCTGGAAAAAAATTAATGCTGTATTTTAAAGGAAAGCTTTCTTCCTTCATTGCAGATGGGGAACCCAAGGAGATTTTACCACTACCCATCCTAGACCCGTGGTCAAAGTAAAACTCTTCACAGAAAGCACTGGGGTCCTGGCCCTTGAAGATAAAGAACTGGGAAGGGTGAGTTGTGGTCAGCTTTGTGTTCGAGTTAGCTCAATTTTAACTTCTTTGGGTTCAAAGTTAAGGTGGGCTAGTATGAACTTTTTCTTCATAAATTATGTAAAATCGTGTATCTGTAATCTTTCTTGAACTCAGTGTACAGCTCTCATTTAAGAAACATACTTGTCTATAACATAGAAAATCTTGTAAGAGACTTTGGGTGGGTAAGGGGTACACGTAAGATCCTTGTCACTGACTCAGTCATTCTTCTCATCATGCTTCATTGGTCATTGAAAGTGAATGGCACTGGCCGACTTGGCCTCATTTGGTGGGAGGTAATTCTCATTTAATACATTTCTATCCATGGTTAGAAGCATCATTTTTATATTGGAAGTCATCCTTCTCTTTATGTTCATTGTGATTAGACTGAGTACAGAATATCTGTTAAGTGCATTTGTCTCTCTTACCTCTTCCATTTTCCTTGTGAGGTCTTCTTCATACACCTTTCAACACTGATTTTTTCTTTTTCTATATTTACTTTCTCGTATCTAGATATATTTCACCTCTAATCTCAATATTCCTGCACTATACTCAGCTTTGGCCAGTAGTAAAAACATTAATATTAGGGTAAATTTGTGATCTTAGCATTTGTCTGTGTGAAAGACCATCTACAACTCTATGTATGAAGTAGATGTGATCCAATGATATGCTATAAAGTTACCTTCTATACTGTGAATGCATCTTACTCAACCTTCAAACTACATTCATTAATACTTTCCAGAAAATAAATGCTTCAGAGAATTTCTGGTGAGAAAGATTTGTGATGATAGACAGCTCATGTTATGCTAGATGCTGAAGAATACTAGAATCATTCTGTATATTGGAATTTTCCCCCTAAAAAGCAGGATTTCTATTTACTTCAAATCCTCTTCTGTTATTTCCTTCACACTATTAGAATTTTTTCCATTTCTAGGGATTTTGTGAGTCTACATCCATACTCCAGAGTTAAATCTATACTCATATTCTAGATTTCTTCTTCTGTTTACTCGGTGGATGTATCTATTCCTACCTAATAGAGCTAGGCTATACTGTTCATTCATTCATGTGCCCATATATTCCTATATACAAAGATACAGAGGTAGCATAGTCTAGCAGAAGAATACTGGAGACTACATATGGTCTTTATGAGTTTATGAATCTGAATTTTTTTTATTTAAGCGGTTATTACATTGAGTTCATCTTATTTCTTTCATAAAAAAACATGCTTAATATATGCATTCAGTTTTATAATCCAATTTATAGCAATTAGTATAATTTTTCCTTATAACTATTTTTCAGTATGTAACAGCAGCCATTTTAAATTTAATGCTATAATGTAATTCTTGAACTATTTTTAGTTCAGTTTTCTGCTTGTGAAATAACATAATAAGCCGTTTTTAACTTGTAGCTAAGTGTTATATTTTCTAAGCAATTGTATATCTGAAAAAGGCCTTTATGATTCTTTACTCTCTTCACACGAGAAAGACGTTTTTAAAATCTATTCCACACTTTCTCAACCTCAGCAGTACTGACATTTTGAGTACTATAATTCTTTATAGCTGGGAACTGCCCACGCATTTAATGATATTTAGGAGCATCCTTGGCTTCCACCCAGTAGATGCCAACAGTCCCCTTGACCCCCAGTCAAGACAATCAAACATGTCTCCAGGCATTTCTGAATGTCTCTGGGGGCCTGTGGGGAGAAAAATCATCCCAGGCTGAGAACCAGTGACCTATAGCGATGCCCTCAGTCGGTTCCCTGGTTATAAGCATCATTTCTGTGTTAATGACTTCCAAATTTTTGTTATTTTTCTCCCTTGTAAATCTGAATTTATATATCCAACTACATATTTAATATTTACAATTGTATATTAATAGATACTGAAAACAGAATACAGGCATACCTTGTTTTATTGTGCTTCACTTTATTGTGCTTCATAGATTGTGTCTTTCACAAATTGAAAGTTTGTGGCAACGCTGTGTCAGGCAAGCCTTTTGGCGCCATTTTTCCAACAGCATGTGCTCACTTCATGTCTCCGTGTCACATTTTGGTAATTCTCGCAATATTTCAAGCTTTTTCATTATCATTATATTATTAGATGGTGATCAGTGGTCAGTGATCTTTGATGTTACTGTTGTAATTGTTACTATTGTAATTGAACCATGCCCATATAAGATGGAGAACTTAATCAGTAAATGTGTGTGTTCTGACTGCTCCACCAACCAGTTGTTCTCTTGCCTCTCTCCCTCTCCTCGGGCCTCCCTATTCTCTGAGACAAGATAATATTGAAATTATGCCAGTTAATAACCCTACAGTGGAGTCTAAGCGCTCAAGTGAAAGGAAGAATCAGACGTCTCTCACTTTAAATCAAAAGCTAGAAATGATTAAGCTTAGTGAGGAAGGCATGTGGAAACCAGAGACAGGCCAAAAGGTAGGCCTCTTGTGCCAAACAGTTAGCCAAGTTGTGAATGCAAAGGAAAAGTTCTTGAAGGAAATTAAAAGTGTTACTCCAGTGAACACACAAATGATAAGAAAATGAAACAGCCCTATTGCCGATATGGAGAAAGTTTTCGTGATCTGGATAAAAGATCAAACCAACCACAACATTCCCTTAAGCCAAAGCCTAATTCACAGGAAGGTCCTAACTCTCTTCAATTCTATGAAGGCTGAGAGAGTTGAGGAAGCTTCAGAAGATAAGTTTGAAGGTAGCAGAGGTTGATTCATGAGGTTTAGGGAAAGAAGCCATCTCTATACATAAAAGTGCAAGGTGAAGCAGCAAGTGCTGATGTAGAAGCTGCAGCAAGTTATCCAGAAGATCTAGCTAAGATAATTGATGAAAGTGGCTACACTAAACAACAGATTTTCAAGGTAGAAAAAACAACCTTATTTGGAAGAAGATGCCGTCTAGGACTTTCATAGCTAGAGAGGAGAAGTCAATGCCTGGCTTCAAAGCCTCAGAGACAGGCTAACTCTCTTCTTAGGGGCTAATGCAGCTGGTGACTTTAAGTTGATGCCAGTACTCATTTACCATTTCAAAAATCCTAGGGCCCTTAAGAATTATGTTAAATCTACTCTGCCTGTTCTCTATAAATGGAACAGCAAAGCCCGGATGACAGCACATCTGTTTACAACATGGTTTACTGAATATTTTAAGCCCACTGTTGAGACCTACTGCTCAGAAAAAAAAAAATTCCTTTTGTCTTAGGCTGGGTTCTCTAGAGAAGCAAAACCAGTAAAGCATATACATATATATATATAGAGAGAGAGAGAGATTTATATTAAGGAGATGGCTCACATGATTGTAGAGGCTGGAACATCCTGAGTCAATGGGTCAGGATAGAGGCTTCTCCTGATTCACATAGCCACAGGGGCTGGTGAACCCACAATTGGCAGGTCAGACAGCAGGGCTCTTGCTCACAGGCTTCAAAGATCGAAGAATCCCAAGATCGGCAAGGAAGACGGCAGGTAAGCTGCTAGCCAAGTCCCAAGAACCAGAAGTCAGACAAACAGGAGCCAGTTGCAGGATCCAGAGCGAGCAAAAGTACACGAGCCTTGCCAGAGAGACCACTTATGTTTGATGTAGGCCACACCCCCAAAGAAACTCCCTTTCAACTGATTGGCTACTCACAGAAGATCCCATCGTGGAGGTGCTCACATTATATCAAATCTCAGCATGGAAGTGATTACATCATCATATGATTGCCGAACTATATCATAACTGCCCAACCACTGAGAATCATGTGCCAGTCAAGTTGACACACAACCTTAATGATCACACCATTCAAAATATTACTGATCATTGACAATGCACCCAGTCACCCAAGAGCTCTGATGGAGAGGTACAAGGAGATTAATGTTGTTTTCATGCCTGCTAGCACAACATCAATTCTGCAGCCCATGGATCAAGGAATAATTTCAACTTTCAAGTTGTATTGTTTAAGAAATACATTTTGTAAGCCTATAGGTGCCATAGATACCAATTCCTCTGATGATCTGGGCAAAGTAAATTGAAAACCTTCTGGAAAGGATTCACCATTCTAGATGCCATTAAGAACATTTGTGATTCATGGGAGGGGGTCAAAGTATCAACATTAATAGGAGTTTGGAAGAAGTTGATTCTAACCCTCATGGATGACCGTGAGGGGTTCAAGACTTCAGTGGAGAAAGTAGCTGCAGATATGGTAGAAATAGCAAGAGAACTAGAATTAGAAGTGGAACTTGAAGATGTGATTAAATTGCTACAATCTCATGATAAAACTTTAATGGATGAGGAGTTGCCAGAAATTGAGCAAGGGGGGAGTGGTTGACAACAAAGGGGTGCACAGGGAACTTTTAGGGTTAAGGAACTGTTCTGTACAGTACAAGGATGTTGGATGCATGTTGTATGTATTTGCTGAAACTCACAGAACTGTATATCACAAAGAGTGTACTTAAATGTATGCAAGTTAAAACACACACACACACACACACACTAACCAGAGTGTCGGGATCCTGGCATGGAATGCAGGTAATGACAATTGAATCTAACTGTATTACAAATATATGCCATAACTGCTCTGATGGGGTGGTAGGAAAAGGAGCAGACCTAAGTAGCCTAAGGGAAAAATAGTAACCTGGCAAACACTACCTTAACCAAGTGATGAGACTTAACAATGCCAGTGATGTCATGTGGATGTCATGTATCCCCAATACGATGTAAGGAGAATGGTATATGTCACCTCTGGTATTCTTTCCAAAAACCCCAACATAAACCCAGTCTAATCATGAGAAAAATATCAGACAAACCCAGCTTGGGGAACATTTTCAGGATATCTGGCCAGTACTCTTCAAGACTGTCAAAATCATGAGAAGAATACTGAGAAACTGTCACAGACAGGAGGAGATTAAGGAGACGTGACAACTAAACGCAGTGTGACGTCCTGGATTGGATCTTGGAACAGAAAGAAGACATTAATGGAAAACTGAAATCCAGGTAAAGGCTGGAGTTTAGTTAATAGTACCAACATAAGTTTCTTAGTTTTCACAAGTGTACCGTGATAACGTATGCTGGGAGAGAGGTATATAGGAACCTTCAATACTGCCTTTGCAGCTTTTCTGTCAGTCTTAAATTATTCCAAAATATAAAGCTTGAACAAAAAAATTTTATAATAAAGACTTTTAAGTAATTTTTTGAAGTACTTCAGCATGTATTTTTTAAGAAAAGAACATTGTCTTATATCACCTCAGTTCCATTATCACACCTAGTAAGTTTAAAATTGATTCAATATATCTGATATATAGTTAATATTCAAAGTTCCCTAATCCCAAAGATGTCTATAAAAACTGGTTTTACCCGCAATCCAGGATGCAGTCAAGGATCGTGCATTGCCTTTGTTTGTCTCTTTAGTCTCCTCTATTTAGACTGCGTGTCTGTGCCCCTCTGCCTTTGTTTGTTTTCCTGGGTTTTTTTTTGTTGTTTTGTTGTTGCTTTTTTTTTTTGCTTTCATAATAGTGACATTTTTAAAGACTTCAGATTAGTTGTTCTGTAGAATATTCCTTGTTCTGAATTTGTCTTACTGTTTCCTCAGGTAAACATTTTCAGCAAGAACACCACCTTGATATTGTGTGCTTCCCACTGTATCCTATCAGGAGTCCTATATTAGCAATGTTTCCCAATATTGGTGATGTTAAGTATGATCATTTGGTTAAAGAGGCATCTTCCAGTTCTTTTCCCTTTGAAGCACCTGTTTTTCCTTTTGTATTTAATAAAAAATCCATGGGTGTTACTTAGAGATTCTTCAACTACCTTTCACCTATGGTGTTATTTACAAACTCATGGGATTCTTTTTTTTTAATTTAGTGTATTATAATCAATTCCTGTCATTATTCTTTTTTGATGATCATATTGTCCCAAAGGCTTGTGTGTATATATGTGTGTGTGTGTGTTTTCTCTTCTTTCCTTTTTCTTTTTAAATATGGACCATCAGTCTTTGCTTTCTGGTGCATGAGATGTTATGGGCTCACCTTGTCCCCCTGCACCACACCTGTAATTAGCCCTGGTTCCTTTTAGTGGTAATGGAATTTAAAAGTCAAGATCCTATGTATCGGTGTGATGGTGGTTGGGCCTGGCCCTGGGTGTGTGGGGTGTTGTCCTGTGGCTTCCAGGGCTACCTCAGGTGAGGTGGAGCCGCTATGGCCCTGAGTACCAGGATCCCCAGATTGGCAAGGAATATTACGACAAGCCCATGGGCGAGCTGACTGCAGAGGAAAAGTATGAGTGGGAGCTCAGCAAGACTCAGCTCATTAAAGCTGCCCCAGCGACCAAAACAAGCGCTGTGTTTGAAGACCCAATGGTCAGTAAATTCACCAACATGACGATGAAAGGAAGAACAAAGTGCTGGCTAGGTTCCTCATGATACAGGCCCTGGAAACTGTGAAAAGGAAGCAATTTGAGAAGTACCATGTTGCTTCTGCTGAGGAACAGGCAAGCATTGAATGCCATCCCTACACCGTCTTCCACCAGGCTCTCAAAAACTGTGAGTCTGTGATTGAGCTGGTACCCATTCTCAGGGGCACTCTTTTCTACCAGGTCCCTGTGCCCCTATCAGACCAACGTCACTGCTTCCTGGCCATGAAGTGGATGATTACTGAGTGCCGGGAGAAGAAGTACTGGTGGATGCCGATGCTGGAGAAGCTGTCACGTGAGCTGCTACAGGCTTTCCATAGCTGGAGTCCAGTGATCAAGAGGAAACACAACGTGCACAAGATGGCCAAGGCCAACTGTGCCCTTGCCCACTACTGCTGGTGGTAGAGAGAGGGTCGAGGCTCCTCTGCCCTGCAGAGTCAACAACTGGCATTCCCCTACACATCACAAAACTCAGCCCACTCTTTCTATTCTAGTCCAGAAAAGAGGGAGGCACGTTGAAATTCCGTGTGAGTTAAGGATGCAGCTCCTTCGTAAGGGCAGGCATCACAAGGATGGGACAGCATTCTTGTTGCTGATTAATCTTTTATTTGAGGACTAGAACTTGCCCCCCTTAGCCCATTTCCTTGCTAAGGGGGAACATGCTGACTTGGGGATTTCCCCCAAGAAACTCAGGGCCCATCCAGCCTACTCTTAGCTTGGTGTGGACCTTTGCCTGATATGAAAGGAAGCAGTTTTAGTATCAAGAAAGGTTTATTAGAAAATTCTCACCCTGAACCAGTGTAGCATGTGGTACAGTACAGCCATTCATTGAAACTGACTGGAGAAAATAGGCTTGTTTCCAAGGCAGTCCTTATATAAAATGCATAAAAATCAAACAAAAGAAAAAAAAAGATCCTGTGTATCACTTCATAGTTAATAAACATACTTTTAAATCAATATATTTACTTATTTTCTGTCTTAAAATGCACACAAAATAGTTTCAGAAATACTGTACCAATCCCACTACAAACAATAAACTTACAAAATAAAGCTCAGTGTTTCTTTGCAGTTCTTTTTTGTCCTTGGAATATATCCCAGTAAGTGTGTATATTTGACTCCTGGGTTCAAGAGCACCTCAGTGCAGTAGAAGATAAAAATTCTCTTTTACATTCTAACAGTGCAAATCGCTGTGAATCAGTCATTATGGAGAGATTTTCATCCACAAACCCATCAGATAATGGCTCTCACCTAAGCAGATAACAGAAGGACTTATGTGATCACTTTTTGCAGACTGAAGTAAGATTGACTCTCTTGATTTGTGACTAAGTGGCTCTGTGATCCAGAGGCATTTACTCTCTGGGTTTCAGACACCTGGTCTGTAAAATGAGGGAGGTAAAAAGAAAGCTCTCTGTCGATCTTCCCTAGTTCTAATTCTCTGTCATTTTATTAGTTCACTCATTACTGTTACTGCCTACTGCTCAACATAATCCTATTTAATCCTCATAATCTCTCTGTGAGAATGGTAGTAACATTCCATTTTGATATAGGGAAACTGAGGATCAGAGAGGTTAAGACCACTGAGCAAGTAGCAGAGACCGAATTTGAACTCAAGTTTTCTGACCCCAAAGTCTATGCCCTAAACCAGTCGTTAAATAACTATACATGAAAAGATGAGGAAATTTGACAGTATTTAATGGATCACAGTGTGGGCCCAATATAATTTTATGACTTAAAGCATTAACCTAATATTATTTATGCTAAAGTCATTTTATACAATGATTTGAATCTCATGAGGGTGAGTTTCATTCTCTCTCTAGCTGCCAGTATAGTGTATTTGTGTCAGTGCATCTCCACCCTCTGTGCACATAAGAACCAACGAGGGGAGAATTTAAGAAGACTCAAGCTCTGGCCTGCACCCAAGATTTTCTTTTAGTTAGTCTGGGGTGGGCCCAGGAAGGAGTATTATTTAAACATTTCCCAGGTGATTCTAATATGCATACTGGGATGAGAAGCACAGATACAAATTTTATCCCTGATACTAATGTGCAGCCCAGGTTGAGAGCTAGTGACTCACAGGGATAAGGAAAAAAAAATTGATCATAGTATATAGATTGGTAAATGTATAGCTCAAACTTAACATGGGCATTGGGCAGTTGAAGGTCTTGTTCATTGGCAAGTGCTTGGCATACAGATTCCGTTTGTGGATGTCAGATGCAAATGCCTATTTATGGAATAAAGGTGGCATATGGAGATGTTTCATCCCAATTGGTAGCCAATCCTCCACCAGGTGCTAAGGGAATACTTGGAGGCAGAAGAGGGATTTTTCTCAGGAAACAATTATGGGTATGTCCTAGCAGGTGAATAGCTGACCAGTCAAGCACCCAAAATTATAATCAAGATGATTTAGGCTTGAAAAACTTAAAAAGAAGGGCTTATCTAACATAGCCATGTAATAATCTCAATCATAGTCCCATAGAACATCTATTCGTGAACCCTAGAGTTTCAGAATGAATTATTGCATAGTATACTCCTAGGTTATTATTTAATTTGCCTAAAATGTCCTGGATACAAAATCAATCTTGGAGGCTGTCTTAGTTATCTAGTGCTGCTATAATAGAAATACCACAAATGGATGGCTTTAACAAAGAGAAGTTTATTCTCTCACAGTCCAGTAGGCTACAAGTCCACATTCAGGGCGTCAGCTCCAGGGGAATGCTTTCTCCGTCGGTTCTGGAGGAAGGTCCGTGTCATCAGTCTTTCCTTGGTCTGGGAGCTTCTCTGCGCAGGAACCTCAGGTCCAAAGGATGTGCTCTGCTCCCAGCACTGCTTTCTTGGTGGTATGAGGTTCCCATGTCTCTCTGCTCGCTTCTCTCTTTTATATCTCAGAAGAGATTGGCTTAAGACACTATCTAATCTTGTAGACCTCATCAATGTAACTGCCGCTTATCCATCTTATTACATCATAGTGATAGAATTTACAAGACACAGGGAAATCACATGAAATCACAAAATGGTGGACAATCATACAATATTGGGAATCATGACCTAGCCAAGTTGACAAATATTTCTGGGCAACAGAATTCAATCTATGACAGAGACTTCCTGCGAAAATAAATTTTGAGTTTTAGACATGTCATGAAGACCTTTCTGACAGTTGTTAGAAAAAGAACCTATTGTCTGTTCATACACCTGAGCTCATGGCTTGGTCCCACATTATCAGTATATACACATGAAGATGCTGATGCTTCTGCCACCACATGATTGAAGGAAGCGCACAAAGCAGAGAATCTGTTTTCTCCTACAGTGCAGTGATGCCAGACATCTTCTTTTTTTCTAATTTGATTAAATAATATTTCAAGATAGCAAAAAGGCTAAAAGTTTGCTGCCTTCTCAGATATAAATTTTGAGAGAAGTTGTTGTTTTTAGGTGCTGTCCAGTCAGTTCCAACTCACAGTGACCCTATTTACAACAGAACAAAACACTGCCCAGTCCTGAGCCATCCTCACAGTCATTGCTGTGTTTGAGTCCATTGTTGCAGTTGCTGTGTCAATCCATCTCCTTGAGGGTCTTCCTCTTTTTTACTCATTCGCTACTTTACCAAGGATGATGATGTCCTTCTCCAGGGACTGGTCCCACCTGACAGCATGGCCAAAATACTGAGATGAAGTTTTGCCATCCTTGCTTCTCAGGAACATTCTGGCTGTATTTCTTCCAAGACAGATTTGTTCGTTCTTGTGGCTGTTCTGTTGCTGTCAAGTTGATTCCTACTCGGAATGACCCAATAGGACAGAGTTAGCACTGCCCTGTAGTGTTTCTAAGGAGCAGCTGGTGGATCCCAACTGCCAACCTTTTGGTTTGCAGCCCGGCTCTTAACCACTGTGCCACTGGAGCCCCTGTTCTTCTGGCAGTCCATGGTATATTCAGTATTCTTCGCCAATACAGTAGCTCAGAGGCATCAATTCTTCTTTGATCTTCCTTATTCACTGTCTAGAGCAGTAGTGTTGTTGTTAGGTGCTCTCGAGTTGGTTCCAACTCATAGCGACCCTGTGTACAACAGAACAAAACACTGCCTGGTCCTGTACCATCCTCACAGTCATTGTTGTGCTTGAGCCCATTGTCGCAGCCAGTGTGTCAGTCCATCTCCTTGAGGGTCTTCTTCTTTTTCATTTGCACTCTATTTTACCAACCATGATGTCCTTCTCTAGGGACTGGGCCCTCCTGATAACATGTCCAAAGTATGTGAGATGAAGTCTCACCATC
Organism: Trichechus manatus latirostris; assembly: GCF_000243295.1. Classification (NCBI taxonomy): domain Eukaryota; kingdom Metazoa; phylum Chordata; class Mammalia; order Sirenia; family Trichechidae; genus Trichechus; species Trichechus manatus. Next base: position 2,114,825 of record NW_004444103.1, read on the forward strand.
CTTGCTTCTAATGAGCATTCTGGCTGTATTTCTTCCAAGACAGATTTATTTGTTCTTCTGGCAGTCCATGGTATATGCAGTGTTCTTTGCCAACATCATAATTCAAAGGCATCAATTCTTCTTTGGTCTTCCTTATTCATTGTCCAGTTTTCACATGTATATGAAGAGATTGAAAACATGGTTTGGGTCAGGCACACGTTAGCCTTAAAGTGACATCTTTGCTTTTTAACACTTTAAAGAGGTCTTTTGCAGCAGATTTGTCCAATGCAATGCATCTTTTGATTTCTTGACTGCTGCTTCCATGGGTGTTGATTGTGAATCCAAGTAAAATGAAATCCTTGGCAAGTTCAGTCTTTTCTGCATTTATCATGATGTAGCTTATTGGTTCAGGTGTGAGGATTTTTGTTTTCTTTATGTTGAGGGTGTAATCCATACTGAAGGTTGTGATCTTTGATCTGTATCAGTAAGTGCTTCAAGATCTCTTCACCTTCAGCAAGTAAGGTTGTATCATCTGCATAATGCAGATTGTGAATGAGACTTTCTCCAATCCTGATACCCCATTCTTCTTTATATAGTCCAGCTTCTCGGATTACTTGCTTGGCATACAGATTGAATAGGTATGGTGAAAGAATACAACCCTGACACACACCTTTCCTGACTTTAAACCGGGCACTGTCCCCTCATTCTGTTTGAACAACTATCTCTTGATCCATGTACAGGTTCCTCATGAGCACATTAAGTGTTTTGGAATCCCCAGTAGTAATATTCTTGAAATTAAGATTTTCGTTTTATGTGTTTCTCTCATTTTTTTCCTTACTCTTTGAGTGTCTATATTTCTAGTCAGTGTTTCTTAATATACCAAAAAAAAAAAAAAAAAACAAACCAAACTCCTTGCCATCTAGTCAGTTCCTACTCATAGTGACTCTATAGGACAGAGTAGACCTGACCCACAGGGTTTCCAAGGAGCGGCTGGTGGATTCAAACTGCCAACCTTTTGGTTAGCAGCTGAGCCCTTAACCACTGTGCCACTAGAGCTCCTTTCTTAAAATGGAGATGTTCAAACCTAATAATTCAAAATGACAGTCATTATGCATTATATGTGTCAGTACTATATGGGAACAGCAAGTGGTGGTCATTTCAGATACATATTAAATATTAAGATAAATTAGCTTTGCTGAACTGATTATTCCATTAAAAGAAACTATTGTCTTTCACATGTCATAATGACATATGCAAAGACCTGAAGGTAGAAAACCAAAAGAGAAGAACACACTTGGCATTTCTCAAGCTGAAAGAACTGAAGAAAGAATTCAAGCCTCGAGTTGCAATACTGAAGGATTCTATGCGCAAAATATTGAACAACGCAGGAACCATCAAAACAAGATGGAAGGAATGCACACAGTCACTGTACCAAAAGGAATTGGTCGACATTCAACCATTTCAGGAGGTACCGTATGATCAAGAACCGATGGTACTGAAGGAAGAACTCCAAGCTACACTGAAGGCATTGGCGATAAACAAGGTTCCAGAAACTGATGGAATACCAACTGAGATGTTTCAGCAAACAGATGCAGCACGGGAAGTGCTCACTGGTTTATGCCAAGAAATTTAGAAGACAGTTACCTGGCCAACCAACTGGAAGAGATCTGTATTTATCCTTATTCCCAAGAGAGGTGATCCAACCGAATGTGGAAATTATCGAGCAGTATCATTAATATCACATGCAAGTAAAATTTTGCTGAAGATCATTCAAAAGCAGCTACAGCAGTATATCAACAGGGAACTGACAGAAATTCAAGCCAGATTCAAAACAGGATGTGGAACCAGGGATGTCATTGCTGATGTCAGATGGATCCTGGCTGAAAGCAGAGAATACCAGAAAGATGTTTACCTGTGTTTAATAGACTATGCAAAGGCATTCAGCTGTGTGGATCATAACAATTATGGATAACATTGCAAAGAATGGGAATCCTGGAACACTTATTTGTGCTCATGAGGAACCTGTACATAGATCAAGAAACAGTCGTTTGAACAGAACAAAGGGATACTGTGTGGTTTAAAGTCAGGAAAGGTGTGTGTCACGGTTGTATCTTTTCACCATACTTACTCAATCTGTATGCTGAACAAATAATCCAAGAAGCTGTACTATATGAAGGAAAACGGGATATCAGGATTTGAGGAAGACTCATTAATAACCTTTGATATGCAGATGACACAGCCTTGCTTGCTGAAAGTGAGGAGGACATGAAGTACTTACTGATGAAGATCATAGACCATAGCCTTCAGCATGGATTGCACCTCAACATGAAGAAAACAGAGATCCTCAGAACTGGACCAGTAAGCAGCTAAACAGAGAAAAGTTTGAAGTTGTCAAGGATTTCATTTTACTTGGATCCACAATCAACCCATGGAAGCAGCAGTTAGGAAATCAAAAGACATGTTGCATTGGGCATGTCTGCTGCAAAAGACCTCTTTAAAGTGTTGAAAAGCAAAGATGTCACCTTGAAGACTGAGATGCGCTTGACCCAAGCCATGGTGTTTTCAATCACCGCATATGCATGCAAAAGCTGGAGTATGAATAAGGAAGACCGAAGAAGAATTGATGGCTTTGAATTATGGTGTTGGTGAAGACTATTGAATATACCATGGACTGCCAAAAGAATGAACAAATCTGTCTTGGAAGAAGTATAACCAGAAAGCTTCTTAGAAGCAAGGATGGCAAGACTATGTCTCACATACTTTAGACATGTTATCAGGAGGGATCAGTCCCTGGAGAAGGACATCATGCTTGGTAAAGTAGAGTACAAATGAAAAAGAGGAAGACCCTCAAGGAGATGGATTGACACAGTGGCTGCAAAAGTGGGCTCACGCATAGCACAAGTGTGTGGATGGCGCAGGACTGGGCAGTTCTTCGTTCTGTTGTACGTAGGGTTGCTATGAGTTGGAACTGACTCGACAGCACCTAACAACAGCAACAATTATGTATTAAGCCACTTATCAAATCTGAATGTAGGAAGTAAAACTCAGCTTGTATATTTGTGCTTGTCATTGTTGTTTCCTCTATTTGCTTTTCTGAGTATCAAAGGAGAGCCTTCTGAGGAGTTACTGGAATATGTACAATTTTTGTTTGTTTCTAAAACTTGGCAAGAGAGAAGCTATTTAGTGGTATGTTCAAACAACCATCTTCTTTAGGAGGAAATACTGTCACCTTAGGAGCTCTAATTCACTAAAACTCGTTGCTGTTGAGTCAATTCTGACTCATAGCTACCCTATAGGACAGAGTAGAACTGCTCCGTAGCATTTCCAGGGCTGTAAATCTTTACAGAAGCAGACTGCCATGTCTTTCTCCTGCAGAGCAGCTGGTGGGTTTAAACCACTGACCTTTTGGTTAGCAACTGAGCGATTTAACCACTGCAGCACCAGAGCTCCTTCTAATTCACTAGTCAGTCTAATTTCCCCATTTTCTTGCCCCTCTTGTTTGCCTGGAGTACATATATGCCTTTTATTTTTTCTTGTATATAGTTCTGGTTGATTCGAGTTCTCTGTAAGTTCCTCATTTTTGTTAAAAATTTTTAGGAGCTACATTTTTTTTTTTTTAGCTAAATGCAGGATGTTTAGCTGGATATCCCCCATATATTATTAGTTAGGATTCAGAGAGTTTAAAACGTGTCTCTAAGTGCCTGGTTTATAGGCAGTTATCCTAGAATTTCTCCTGATCTTTCCATACAAAATAATACATCAGGAATAGATGACAGATATGTTATTGAATAATTAACCATCCTCATTTTTCACAAATAATCATTCAGTTAAATTCATAAAACTCACTTGAGGCCTTTCCTTTCCTCAAGCAGACAAAATTTATATTTTAACATTTAAAAAGAATTGCAAGCATTATACATGTACATATGAATCCAAAAAGCATTAGAAAAACTGCTGGTGAAATCATAATCATAGGTAATTTTCTTCAATTTATAAGAAAAATTTAATATCCAATTTTATTGGAATAGCCAAGACTAGATGACTGCTACTTTAGCCAGTAAATTAATATCATTTGCTGAAAAATGGAATGGAAGTTCAGTTGCATTTCATAAATGTCTAATTCAATTCACCTTCCACAGGAGAGTTTTATTTTTGTTATTCTAGCAAAAAGTACCACTTTTCCGAAACTGAAAATCACAGAAAAGTTCTCCTTCCTCCTTTAATCCTTTCATATAAGAAGCAATTCATTTCCAAGACTTTGTAGTCAAATACCACAGGTGAGGGGCCAGAAATAATTCATATATGGTTTGCAAATTCCTTCTAAGTATTTTTTTCCAGTAGCAACGAATTATGGCAGACTCATGAATCATGCTATGAAGTGTTAAAGGAAATGACTTCTTCTTTTAATTCTGAAAGGAAAGGAGACTTGAGAACATGCATCAGTTGTTCCACAGTGAGTTTACCTTGGATCTTCTCTGAGGAGTTGGCCAGAATCCTCACTGTAGAGGTAGAGAAAAGCATTGTCTCACTTTCTTCCATAAACAAGCATCCTCCATGGTGGCTTCATGTCGGTGATTGTAGTAGCAGAAGCTGACTTTTCACTATTTCCTCAGAACAATAGAGCCTTACCTCTGCCCCAGCTAGAACACATATTAGATGTCCACTGTACTCATTACTTACTTCTGGGTGTTTGCTTAAAGACTACGTTATTGTTAGAGCAGAATGTTTTATACTGAAAGTACCTTGTTTTCTGGGCCAAAGAATTGCCAGCATTTTATGTCTACATATGAATCCATACAGGATTAGAGAAGCTTTTCATCATAGGTATTCTTCTTCAGTTTGAAAGAAGGTAATGAATAATCTGAGGATCAGTTATGCCATTTGAAATGTAGGCAGACACACAAAGTTCAGCTAAACACAGTTCTGGTATTCACTAACCTTAGCTCCTGGGCGCCTGCTTCACACTCCCTTCCAACTTAGCCATTTGGAGGACGGTCCTAGGATGTAACTTATGGTCCAGATGATGGTCCTAGGATGTATCTTATTTATGTCAGAAGAAACTTCAAATGCAAATTTCATCTAAATTTTGCCACTGCCTAATTTCTGGACTCTTACCCATTTCTCATATATGACCTGTATTATATCTATGTTAAACCATGTATAATTTTCTCAACACAAGTCTTTTACTTCTCTGGGTCGTTGCACGTACTCATACTCTATGTCTCACCTTTCTCCTCTCAATCAGCCTATCAAATTTCCATTCCCTTTTTGAGATAGTTCAAGCAATGTTTGTTCCATAAAATCTCCCCACTGTAGGATGTGCCAGTGGTTTCTCTTCTTTTTTACTCAGGTGCCATCTTAGCTCATTGAATTACAATTTTTTAATGTGTTTCTCCTCCCCTTTTGTGAATATGAATTACTTTAAGTCAGGAACTGTGTCATGTTCTGGATGCCTAACACAGTGCCTGGAATATAGGAAATGCTTAATAAACTATGTGATCTCACCAGGAAATTGAGTATTTGCCATGTAAAGTAGTTAAACATCAAATCCTGGTAAAGAAGCAAATATCGTCAAAGTGATTTGATTCAAATGTGTGTGCTCTATGTTATACCTTGATTAAAACAAAAAGTAAAACTGTGTGTGTGTGTATATATATGCATGGATTATCTATTTATTGTTCTACTTGCTAGTGATTTTGTTCTTTTAACTCCAAAGAGTTGACTAGCAGAGTTGGTTGAGTTTATAGGAATTCGCTCCATTTAAGACACCATTAAGATTCAGATTGTGATTGTCACTAAAAGTCTTTGTGAAAACAATGAAGAAGAGAAAGTTGATAGGGTAAAGGCGAGTGATCATAGACTAGTTCATGGAGAAGAGAATAGTTATGTTGGGTCTCATGAAGAAGTACAGTTTGATGGTATGCAGTCATCATGCCTTTGAACTGCCAGCAGTGAAACATTTGTTGGAAACATGTTAACTACAGTTTATTCCAACTTTGTACATTCACAATTACAAGTACACTGAATGCTTTACCTTTTGCTTTCCAACAACAGGAAGTGTTTAGTTTACTCTAGTTGTAACCTTATACCGATCTGAGTAGTCTAATGACATCCTCTAAAATTAACTTTCTTCCTGAAAAGCAGCTTGTACACGAAGGCTGGTCCATGGCTATTAAGTCTAATTTCTTTCAGATATGAAGCTAATCTATTTTACTTTCTCTTAATCTTGAGGCAGGTGAGAATCCAGATAGCTATTCATAAAGGAAGTATATTTAGCCAATGAAGACAATCTACTGAAAAAAATTATTTCCTGCTTGTCAGAAAGAAGATTTGGGGAAAAAATTCTAGCATTGTTTGTTGAAAAACCTATCCTTTCTCCGTTGAATTACCTTAGCAACTTTGTTGAAGATTAGTTACCTATTTATCTGTGGATCTACTTCTAGACTCTCTATTCTGTCCCATCAGTCTATATTTCTATCTTAATGCCAGTGCTACACTGCCATGATTACTGTGGCCATATAATAAGTCTTGAACTCACATGGGGATAGTCCTCCAACATTTTTTTTTTCCAAAGTTGTTTTGGCTGTTTTGGGTTGCTTTCATTGCCTTATGAATTTAAGCCTCAGTATGTCAATTTCTAAAAAAGCCCAGTGTATGTATGTGTATATATATATGCGTATGTATATGTGTATATGTATATATATGCATATATATGTATGTATATCCATACATATATACACACATATATGTATATATACATATATACACACATATATGTACGTATTTGTGTGTGTGTGTATATGTATATATATATACACACACACACACGTATACTTCACTGGTTTTGCTTCTCTAGAGAACCCAGCCTAAGACACTCACTTAATTAGTTGTATTAGCTTTTCAGTAGATTCCATTGGCTTACCCCATAGGCAATCCTGTTATCTACAAATAAGGACAATTGTACTTTGCTCTTTCCATTCTAGATGCCTCTTATTTATTTTTGTTGCCTTATTGCAGTGGCTAAAATCTCCAATAAAATGGTGACTGGAAGTGGTGAAAGCAGTCATCCTTGTCTTGTTCCTGACCTTATGGGGGGAAGCATCCAGTCCTTTACCATTAAGTTTGATATTAGCTGTGAGTTTTTGGTAGATCCTCTTCATCAAGTTGATGAAGTTCCTTTCTCCTGATGTCTGTTTCATTGATTTGTCTCTGATCTTTATTTCTACTTGCTTTGGATTTAGTTTGTAGTTGTTTTTTTTTTCTATTTCTTAAAGTGGAAGCTGAAGTCACTGATTTGAGAGGTTTTTTTTTTTTTCCAATATAGGCATTTAGTGCTATAAATCCCCACATAAATGCTGCTTTAGTGACATCTCACAATTTTTTATAACTTGTTTCCTCACTTTCATTGAGTTCAAAATACTCTCTTTTATTTTTTATTGCAACTTTGACCCATGAATTATCAGAAAAGTGTTACTTAGTTTTGAGGTATTTGATATGTTCTTTCTGGGATTGGCCCTGCCATAGGAGCCATTAAGTCATGAGCAAGTCACTTAACCTCTGTTCCTCTGCTCACCGGTCTCTCCGCTGCCTTGAACTTTATGCTCCACCATCCTCGCATCTTATCATATACCTTTCTGAACTCATGCAGTTCTTTGGAGCATATGAAAGTGTATCACTGAGATTTCTCATACTCTTCTGTCTTTGTATCTCATTATTTAAGTGACAAGTCAGGAAGGTTTTCATGAGTGTTATTTTATAAACTGTTAGATTGTTATTGGTTAGACCTTGCATAGGTATCTTATTCAAATATTTGAATTCAAATAAATTCAAATTTCCTGTTCTTCAGGTTGATAGTTGCTTTTTAATATAAATCTGTAATCTATAAATTAGCTGTCATCGTCGTTAGTCGCTATCAAGTTGATTCCGACTCATGACAACTACATGTGTGCAGAGTAGAACTGTTCCATAAGGTTTTTAATGGCTGTGACCTTTCAGAAGCAGATCATCAGGACTTATTTCCAAGGCCCCTCTGGGTGGGTTTGAACTGCCAACCTTTCAGTTATTAGTCCAGCATTTTAACTATTTGTGCAACCCAGTGTTGTTGTTAGGTGCCGTTGAGTTGATTCCAACTCATACAGACCCTGTGTACAACGAAGCGAAATACTGCCCGGTCCTGTGCCATCCTCATGATCGTTGTTATGCTTGAGCCCATTGTTGCAACCCAGTGACTCCTTATAAATTAGCTAGCCAGTCCCAAAACATTTTGCTATAGTTACATGTTCCGTGTTCTTCAAGTTTAAGACTACAACTGAAGTTATTCAAGTTTAGACATTATCTGTTACTCACTACTTTCCATTGTACCATCATATGTTATGGATTGAAAGAACTAAAATTGACTTGACACTGAGGATTCTCATAGTACTTAATAATCAAAAGAGTGAGTAGGAAACTAAAATAAATTATGTTAATGTTTGTGAAATAATTAAGGCAATAATGTGCTGAGTTGAGGAAAGGATGTAAAATGAAAAGTGTCTGTTGTTTTCTTGAGGTAATTTTCTTTAGATACTCATTTCAGTGTCAAATTATTTTCATAACAAGAGTAATGCCTACTTTTTAAACATGATGTGAGGATTAATTTAAATTTCACAAAGCACTCTGAGACAGATGCTTAGTTGAAAGGTTCTCCATAAATGCCAGGCATTATTAGAACTAGACTAGTAAAAGGAGAAACCATAAAGCTACTCATGCACAGTCTTCTAATAGAAACTGTATTGGTAAGGAAATTTAAAGGTTACTGCTATTCATAATTTATGGCTGAGGGAATATATGAAGAATAATAATGATGCCTTCCTGTCTAGATAAATGTTAAGAAACACAGATTTAGCTGTGATGAAGTGTATTGCTTCATTCAAGAAGTATGAAATCAATACCTTACAAGCAGTAAAAGTAATATACAAAGGTGAATAAAGACCATTTTCTTTAATTTAGCCATGAAGAATATACTGACAAACAAACATGATTATGTCTTTCAAAATCTTCAAGAAAAGCTTTGAAATAGAAGAAATAATCCTTAATTATTTGAGTATATGAAACTTGAAATTTGTTAGAGATATATATATATATATATATATATATTATGCTTGGTGGACTTCTTTCTAGCAACCAAAATAATCAGCTTCAGTGTTAATCACTTTTAAAAGAATTTTGATTTAAGAAAAGGAAAGTCCAAACTTTCTACTGTTTGTTTCAACTAAATGAATTAACACAGAATGAAAGAGAAATATTCCCAAAAGATTTCATATTAGCAGAATGCCTCAGGGCTCTGAGAGAACTAAACCTTAACCAAAAAAAAAAAAAATTGTTAAAGTTATCAGACATAGCTAGTGATAGAAATCTGTCTGTAAAAATACCTTTGAGTCACGTACTTAATAAGAAATTTAAAAGATAAGTTGATTTTTCCTTTATAATTAAATCTCAGCTTTAGTTGTCTATGTATGAGTTTCCTCTTGCTGCAGTAACAGATTACCAAAAACTTAGTGATTTAGTGAATTAAAATAACACAAATTTTTATTTTAAAGTTCTGGAGGCCAGAAATCCACCGGGTTAAAATCAAGGTGTCGGCAGAGTTGTGTACCTTTGAGAGGCTTTTGGGGAAAATCCTTTTTTTTTTTTTTTTTTTTGGTGGCTTTTGTGCCTTTTCTAGCTTCTAAAGACTGCTTAACGTTCCTTGGCTTCTGACCCCCTTCCATCTTCAAAGCCAACAATGATCCAATGAGTCTTTCTCACATTGCTTTAACAGTGACTGTCCTACCTTCTTCTACATTTAAGGACCCTTGTGATTATATTGGACCCAGCTGAATAATCCATAATACTCTCCCTATCTTAAAGTCAGATGATCAGCATCTTTAATTCCATCTTCTACCTTAATTCCCCCTTGCCATGTAAAGTAACATATTCACAGTTCCTGGGATTAGGATGTGGACATTCTTTGGGAGGCAGTTATTCTGCTTACTGTGTTCTAGAAATGGAAAGATGAAAGTTTCATAGATTTTTAAAGACTGGCAATAAATGACGTACAAATTCTAGCATTTACTACTGTCATTATATTGTTATCAAATGTTAGTAGTACTTTAGCTGGCAAGCACTTTTCTCTTTTCTCCTCAATGCAGGGTCAATTGTAGGTTTGCTTAAACCTAGAATTTTAATTTCTTTAAGCATCCATCCATCCATCCAACCAATAAACTAATCACTCAAAAAATACTTATTGTCTACTATAAGATGCCATGGGAACCATGAGGAAGAACGGCTCAATTAAAGTTCTGACTTAAATTGCCCTATGTACCAAGGATGAATAGGAAGCCTACTCTGTTAAGTGCGTTCCAAGTGTCCCTTCACATGGAGTTAAGTAAAGATGTCAGAAAGGTTTGAGAATAACTTATACACCTTTTTTTTTCCTTGCCGTCTCCCCAGCCCCTCAGTATGCTAAAACAACAAAGCTTTTTATCTTCGTCTTTTATAAGCTGCCAGGAAAAAGTATATAATTAACATAATGCTTTTTTTTTTTTCCTTTTACTCAGAGGGAGCCCTGGTGGTGCAGTGGTTAAAGCACTGTACTGCTAACCGAAAGGTCGGAAGTTTGAAACCACCAGCGGCTCCACTCGAGAAAGATATGGCAGTCTGCTTCAGTAAAGATTTACACCCTTGGAAACACTATGGAGTTGACTCAAAAGCAGTGGGTTTGGTTTTTTTTCGTTTTCTTTTTTTGGCGGGGGCAGGGAGATTTATAAAGAATGTACTGTACAGAAGGAAGGAAAATCATGGTTCTCTGTCAGGCCAAGTACACATTTAGTTAAGGGTTGGGAGTTTGATCGATTCCTTATTGTAAATTCTAGGATTCTTTCCAGCTTTGAAAATAAAGGGAACTGGATTTAGCCTGTGGACAATAAGGTTGACAGAAGACTGAATGCTGATCTTTCAGTCTATAAGAGAGCATTATGTTAGTGAGAGTGGGCAGGTGTTCTTTATCAGCTAAAGGGGACGTGAAAAAGTGATATTAAATCAAAGGAGAAATAATTTAGACTAAGCAGCCTCAAATTTTCTGAAACCCTAGAAAATGTTACTAAGGAAGGCTGCAGGTTTCTTAGAAAAATTATCAGACTTATCTTCACATACGGGGCTCATATTTTAGAGGAAATTTGTGCTAGTTATTAATTTGTGATAAATATTTATTGAAATGAAGTAAATTCAGTCAGTCCTTTCACAATACATGCTCTTTTAAGGCCGTAAGTTCTCAGGGAAGTACTTGAATGGTTCAGAAGGAACAGTCATTTTGAATCTTTGCTAAACTATACAATCTCTTGTCAGTCAGTGAGAAAGATAGAGAAATGTCAAGGGAACTCAAAAAGTCAAGGTTTCTCTTAGAGATAGGCTCTCCTTATCTGGAGAGATGGTCCCTCAGGCATTTGCTTAAAATCCTCTTTGTCTCAAGGACATCTGATTGTTGGCAAAAAGGAATTTTAATCAAAAATTAAACATGATTCCAACTAATAGCATTTTCAGTCTATTCTTACTCTGTCTTAAAGATATATTTTTAAGGCCAGTTCATCTCTCAGTGGGATATGAGGACACTTGACCACTAATTAAGTCACTTGACTCCTATCTGGGATGTATTCAGCTGGATACCCCATTGCCATCCAGTCGATTCCAACTGATAGCCACCCTATAGGACAGAGTAGAATTGCCCCATAGGGTTTCCAAGGAGCGGCTGGTGGATTCAAACTGCCGACCTTTTGGTTACCAGCAATAGCTCGCCATACCTCTTAACCACTGCACCACCAGGGCTCCATTCAGCTAAATAGAGGGAGATTATTTTTTATTCGAGTGTCTGAAAAATTGATTATGTCATTCCCTGGCTTAAAAACATTTTTTGATTATATATTACCTATAGGATAAAGTACAAACTCCTTAGCAAAACACTCCCTCTTTTACAGTCTATTCCTAGTCTTTCCAGTCCAGCCCCTTAGCACAACCTTTCAGTTTCCTTACTGTCTTCAACTCACCTGACCATCCTCATCTTCCTGGCCCTTGCACATGTTGTCCTTTCTAGCTGAAATGATTTTGCCCAGCTTGTCTGATCTTGCTCATTTAACACTTAAGTGAAGTCTTCTCTGACTCCTCAAATAGAATTGGTCCCTCAAACCATTGCAGCCTGGCCACACCTAAACCTTCTCTGGTCAGGATCTCCAGTGACCTCTCTATTGTTGAATTATGCGAGATAGTCTTTCAGTTTCTACTGCGCTTCACTTCTCTGATTGTTGTTTGGCACTGCTGGCCATTTCTGACTCCTTGAAACACTCTCCCGTTAGAGTTTGCTGCATTTTGCTCCCTTGGTTTTTTATCTACCTCATGGACTCTGGTCTCAATTACGGAGTCCTCTTTCAGCCCTGGTGGCACAGTGGTTTGGAATTTGTCTGCTAATCAAAAAAGGCCAGCAGTTTGAATCCACCAGCTTCTGCTTGGAAACCCTATGGGGCAATTCTCCTCTGTCCTATAGGGTCACTATGAGTCAGAATTGACTTAAGGGCAATGGGTTTGGTTTTTTGGGTTTTTCTTCCTTTTCCTAACTCTTAAAGTAGGTGTTCCATAGGAATCTTAGCTTTTGAGGAAATACAAAGAATTTACATGGTAGAAGATGCAGTGAGCATTTATATTGTTTGAAGTTCTTTGGATAGCAAGCAATGGAAATGGACTGAGAGTGAGCTCTGGGAACAGAGGAGGAGCTGAACAGCCATGCTTGAGGGAGGATACCAAACTAGGGCAGCAGGAAGAATGTCACAATCAGAATTATGTGCCTTTTGTTAGGGTACTGCTGTTAAAGTAATTTAGTTCGAACAGCCTCCATGTCTTTATCTCTGAGTCCTTTGCCTCAGAAATGTTTTCTTTTAGGATTCTCAAATGAAACAGTAATTCCTGTATGAAGGCCGTCTTGATTCCTTCAGGAGCTACTGATTGCACCTGTATTAGAGCTAACATTGTCCCAAATACGCATCTGTATTATTTTACTATCAAACTGTAGTGCAGTTATTGTGGTCATATGTTGTTTGTTTTTTTCTCTAGCCTAAGAGATATTTTTTGGAAAAGGCTATGCTTTTTTTTTTAATCTAGTCCCAGGACCTAAATATATTTAGCACCGTTCAGTTTTTCTAGCTCATAGTAGGAATTCAGATGTCTGTTGGGATAGAGTTTAAAATTTAGAAAGTCATGGATTCATAATTCACAAAGTACAGTTAATGTGATCTATATACAGATGCACATGACTTGGCTTTAATCAAAACATCTCAATAAAAGGAAAATAATATAGAGGTGCCAACTGGTACAAGTTTATTTTAAGAGAATGTTCCTTCTGAAACCATATTATTCTAAACATAACTGTGCATATATATGTATGTATTTTACATTTTATTTTGAAGTTTTATTTCTTCTTATATATTAAATCTGACAAAATGTTAAACAAAGCCTAAAAATCCATTTTGTGCTTATCATTACACTTTAGCAAAGATGACAAGTGGTGTTGACATTTTATTATGAGGAAGATACATTGGCTTTATATTTAAGATGAGAAATGTTGAGTTTTTTTGAGTGTCATGTTAACTGACAAGACATTTAAAGTGTTAGGGACAAAAATAAACTAGAAGAAGAAGAAATGTGTATAAAAAGGTTAAGAGAAATGAACAGTAAAGAACAGAATACTTTGCTGTATAAGAAGGCAAACTATTTTTACAGAGCTTTAAGATAGTTTAGATGTGAATCTAGAATACAGAAGAAACTTTGCAAGTTTTTATATCCGTTAAATATTTTAATTATTGTGACCACCAACATCGAACATATCTCTCTGAACATGAAGTAAGTCCCATTGAAATAGCACTGCTTATCATGAAAAAAATTTATTTAAGTACTTATTGTGAAATATTTGTGAAGCACTGTATTAATGTATTAGGGTACTACTAGATGCTATAACAAACAAGTTACAGCATTTCAGTAGTTGAGCACAGTAGCATCCCTACAATTATCAATTATCTGATAATACCACCTCTTCCGGTTGTCCTTCTGTCCCTCAGGTGTGCAACAGTTTCCTGATTTTGTTTGTTGTTGTTGTTAGGTGCCATCTAGTTGGTTTCCAACTCATAGCGACCCTATGTACAACAGAATGAAATACTGCCTGATCTGCACCATTCTCATAATTGTTGTTATGCTTGAACCCATTGTTGCAGCCACTGTGTCAGTTCATCTCGTTCAGAGACTTCCTCTTTTTTGCCGACCTTCTACTTTACCAAGCATGATGTCTCTCTCCAGGGACTGATCCCTCCTGATAACATGTTTATATCTGGATTTATTTGCTGTCATCTGCTTGGCTTCTCTGTTCGGTCATATGTGTAACTAACTCTCTGCATTAAATTCCCTCCATTTGACAGATCTGAAATTGTTTCTGTTATCAGAGCTGAGGATTCTGATAATAAGAGACTGTCAGTTCCTTGAGGGGTCCTAGCCATCCATGTCCTTTTATCTTTGTGTGTCCTGTAGTGCCACAGATTCAGCATTCAAATGCTTATTTAACTGAACAGAGCTGAACAGGAAATCTTTCCACTGATTTCAGGTAGAAATACCCCTGAGAAAAATGCAATGTGGCAGAAATTGCGGTATTTTATACTGGAATGATTCTTAATTTGTGGATCACCTGCAGTTAGTTCTTTTGGGACCTCATTTAGCAACCCAACATTGGCATTTAGACAATGAGAAATTATAAAAGTTTTAATTTAAGCATTCTCTTCCTGTGAAGTACTTTTAGAGATTGAAACAATATCAATTTTTATATAGACATTGAAGGAATATTTGAAGAAGAATGAAGTCTGTAGCTGGATCATGCTTTAAAAAAAAAAAAAAAGGCAGGATTGGGAGAAAGAGGGGAAAGAATTTCCCAGACTTACTAGGATATATAGCTCTAACTTGGTCTTTCATTCTTTTTCCGTCATCTTCGAAGTTAGTATGACATTCTTTTGACTACTTGTTTTAGTCAAAAATTACTAACTTGTTACACAATACAGGGGAAACTAGCACAACTTGTACAAGAAAAGGTCATGGAAGCCCCATAGACACATCCAAGCTCCCTGGGGGACTGAATTGCTGGGCGGAGGACTGTGGGGACCATGGTCTCGGGGAACATCTAGCTCAATTGGCATGACACAGCTTATAAAGACAATGCTCTACATTCTACCTTGGTGAGTAGTGTCTGGGGTCTTAAAAGCCTGTGAGCGGCCATCTAAGATACTCCACTGGTCTCATCCCTTCGGGAGCAAGGGAGAATGAAGAGAACAGGATACAAGGAAAAGATTAGTCCGAAGGACTAATTGTCCACAGCTACCAAGGCCTCCACCAGACTGAGTCCAGTACAGCTAGATGGTGCCCGGCTAGCACCCCTGACTGCTCTGACCAGGATCACAACAGAGGGTTCTGAACAGAGCTGGAGAAGGATGTAGAGCATAATTCTAACTCACAAAAAAAAGACCAGATTTACTGGTCTAAAGGAGACTGGAGAAACCCCGAGAGTATGGCCCCCAGACAGTCTTTTAGCTCAGTGGTGAAGTTACCTCTGAGGTTCACTGTTCAGCCTGGGAGTGGACAGCCCCGTAAAACCAAATGTGACTAACGAGGTCCAGGAGTCCAGTGACAAGGGCCAGAAGGCAGAAGGGGGCAAGGAAGCTGGTGATAGGGAACCCAAGGTTGAGTAAGGATATTGTTGATGTGTTGTGAGATTGTTAACCATTGTCATAGGGCAACATTTGTAGTAACTGTTAAATGAGAAACTATTTTGTTGTGTAAGCCTTCATCTTAAGTGAGAATAACAGCACAATTGGAAGAGCATAGTCAATGTCACTGAACTGTGCATGTAGAAATTTTTGAAATGGTGTATCTTTGGCTATGTGTATTTTCACCAAAAAAAAAGGTTGAGAAGTTAGAGGGTTGATATGTTGTGGGGTTGTTAACCAATGTCATAAAACAACATGTGTACTACTGTTTCATGAGAAACTATTTGTTCTGTAAGCTTTCACCTGAAGTACAATAAAAAAAAAAAAAAAAATATAAAAAAAAATTTAAAAAAATAATAAAAAAATAAATAAATATAGGGTAAAAAAAAATTACTAGTTTTTCTTTACTGTCATTTAAGAAAGAATCTGTAAAATATTCGGTGGGATATTTTAGCAGTCAAAGTGGGATATTTTAGCAGTCAAAGAGAACTAATTCTAGAGGATGGTGATAAGTTTCTAAAACATCACAAATGCCATTTGATTTGTTCTTGAATGTGCCTTTATGTGCTTCACTGTATAGATATTCTTGACTCAGCATAGCTATAGCTTTTATGGTAGGCTGGTGAAGTAGACTGGAGAATTTAACAACTGGCAAGTTGAGAATAGTTTGAGAAGTTTTCATGGCGATGTTGTCTTTTCTAGAGAGCAAGAGAGCCTTGCTTGAAGAAGAATTATCTGTGAATATTTCCACTCATACTTGGAAATGAGGATTTTTTTCAGCAGGGCATGTCAGATTTAGTTGCCAAGTACATTTTAAAAATAGTTTTTAGCATACGTGAGCATGTTTATACTTCTTCCATTAACACCTAAACTTCAGGTTTATTTACCTTTTATATTGGTTTAAAATAAGAGTGGTTTAGCCCTAGTGTACTACATTTTATATCTTTGTCATGTCCTTCAGAGTATATTGCATTCCAGTCTAAAATATCCATTAAGGCTTAGATATAGGATGTGTCTAAATGGTTTCGTGACTGATTGAAAGAGGGAAAATGCATTGTTTTATCTACATATGTAACATTTAACATCCAAAGAGTAGGCTTTCTATCTGTATAGGCTTTTATCTATATATATAACATTTAACATCCAAAGAGTAGGCTTTCTATCTGTATAGGCTTTGTGGGGCTGTACCGTTGTAAAATAATCATTTGGTAATTTGGCAGTTTTATTAAAAATAATTACTTTGTTTCAGGCATTAAAATATCATTGTTATAGTTTTGAAAGCATCTAGTTAGAAACAAAAATCCTTCTTTGGTATTGATCTAGAGCAGAAAATGTGTTATGATCAGTCTTTTTCATCTCTAATTGATTTGATTTCCACTAATACTATTTTGCAATGAAAATATTAAATCATGAAGCATATTGGTGCTGCTTCAAATAGTTGTTTTTTTAAGCATGTTGTCTATAATTTTGATGAATATTTCTTTCTGAACTTTTTTGCCCTGAGGAGTTTAGAGCATTCTTGAAATTATAGGTGTCCATTAAGTATTTTTCAACTGTCAGTTCAGCTGTCGCTTGCTGTGCTATTAATTCATGACGAAGTGAAACAGGAAGAAAACTCATTATGTGATGATATGAAAACACATATTTGTCAAAAAATAAATGAGTCTGCATTGAAAACCCATCTGCTGTGGTGGGAGGGAGTCAAATGGTATATATACATTAGACACATTGAAGCACTGACACCTTTTCAAACAGGAAAATTTGTAGCAAAGACTTCAGTCACAATCCATAGGCACTCTATATCATGCATTGAAATATTTCCTTTTGTGTTCCCTACAGGTGATATTATACCCAACTTCTAATAGCTCCAAGTCAGCTGAGCTGCACCGAATGATAGTTCCAAAAAATAGCCAGGACTCTGACTTAAAAATCAAACTGGCTGTGAGAATGGATAAACCACCACATATGAAACACAGCGGGTGAGTGTGCACTTGAGGATATTTTCTCCTGAATTATTGGATTTCATTGACATGTAACACTTCTGTCATTTTTGTGGGAGAGCCAGTGTATCAGGCTTTCATGAGGTTTTCTTCTCCCAAAATGAAAGACTTAGGTTGTTTTATTTATTTATTTTTTTAATCCATAGACATCTTTAAAGCTAAACACGTGTGTATTGAGTTCATAGAATGGTCTGCATGCTAATAAATATTGGCACTTGACTGTATTGGTTTTGCATGTTATTTATGTTGGTAAAGAACGGTGATGTATGGAGAGAACTTTTAAGAAATATACTTCAAAATGTAGTAATAATTCAAGCAAGTCTAGCATGCAGTTCCCTGGAAATAGTTAAACTTGCCTAGAATATACAAAAGCTAAAAGGTGGCTCAGCTGTAGCCCAGGAGGCGGTATCAGTTTTGACAGGAGGGAGATGAGTGTTTATCCAAAGTGTGAGTGAAAACGAAGTCAGCGCTGGAGGAAAGTGATGCTGACAGATAAGCCAGAAGTACAGGAACCATCCCTTGGGGATCACCATGGGTCAGAGTCCACCTTCATCTCTGCCACGGTTCTTTTTCTCTTGTAGCTGGTGAGGAAACCAGTCTGGACTCTTGAATACACTAAAACAAATTTTCAAAAATTCATGTCTTTCACAGATTAACACTTTAGGGCTCACTACAGCCAAGTCCAGGATCGGAGTGTTAGCCATTGGGAAAGAATGGGACTATTTTTTCTGGCTGTGGAGAGAAGTAATTGCTAAAGTAGCTCACCCTGAGTTTAGCATAACAAACCTAAGGGTTCAAGAAAGTGCATTCCTACACAGAGAGGTCACCTTGCTTTGAGGCAGATCACCCACTGGGGAAGTTAACTAATGATTCAGCAAGATAAGGCAGATTCTTTGGATGATCAATGGGGAAAAGAAAATTGTTCTGAGCAGGGGGCAGCCCAGATGTATACTACAGTTGGAACGCAACTAAGGACCATATTGCTTCCTTGATCTGAGTGGACATTGTGTGCAGTGTTAGAGCAGGCTTCACAGAGGGAAAGGGAGGGTGGACTCTTAGAAAGCAGTTATCATTGTGTCCTGTTAGCCAGTGGCACCAGCCAGGGACTTCGGGAACAGTAATTTGGGTAGCTATGTTATGTCATCTTAAATGTAGTATTGCAAAGTAAAGTCTCCTATGGCTCAGCTCATAACGCAGATGGGGTTCTTGGTATTTATTACTTAGGATTTTCTTTCATTCATCCATCTATCTGCTTAACACTGATTTATTCAACAGACTCGTATTGAGTACTTACTTTATTCCAGCCAGAACAAACCTCAATGAGCTACCATCGCAGACCTTAAGAACTGATAGTTGGGAATCAGGCATATATACAAATAATTATAATATTGAGTGATGCATGCTGTAAGAGAAGAATGGGAATCTGGTAGAAATAGCACCTGATGCTGGCTGGGAGAGTCAGTGAAATTGTCACAAGACACCTGACTTTTGAGCTGAAACTTGAAGGATGAACACAGCAGATGGTAGTGGGAAGGAAGGACATTCCAGTCACATGGCATAGCATGAGTCCTGGAAGGCTGTGAGCTTATGATGGCCAGCTAGGGTGCTTTGAAACTAGAGACCTATGGAAGTGTTAAACATAAAAGAACATGGTAGGTTCCAGGATCTGCAGTTATTTCTCTACTATTTTTTACTGAGTCTTCTGATGAACAGTGCAAGAAAAAACGGGAGTCTATGTATTATAACACCAAGATGGTCCCAATTTACCTATGGCCAGCAACGTGGTGAATATCCCTGCAGCTTTCAGACTGTCCCAGGGCACAGGGCAAGTTCTGCAGTCTTTAGCTCCCATCAGAATAAAAGCCCTGCTTTAATCCTTTGCAGTTTGTTAGTTTGGAATGCTCCAGGGCAGATGGGACGATCCAGCTCCCTTCTAAGACTTGACTGTTTTGCTCTTTTATCACTCCTTTGGAGGAAGGAGAATTCAGAGCCCCTTGACCAAATCAGGACCCCCAGAATGGCTGTGGAGTTGACTTCTGCCCACAACTACAGGTATAAGGGAATGAAAGGGAATAAATTATAGTCTCTCAATCTAGTCCATAAAGCTCAAAACTCACCTTGGATTCAGACCAGGGATGCTTCATACCCCAGCCGCATCAATTATTATGTGCCACTGCTAAGAGGTATTAACATTCATTTCCAGACATTTAGGTATCTGCAGTTTATGATATGCAGAGGGAGGGAATTCTAGAACTAAAAATACCTGTGATACTATAATGTGTGATGCAGTGTAGTTAAGAGTATCATATTCCATAATAATAGTTCAATAAAAGCTATTTTAACACCAGTCTTGGAAGCAACAAATAATAATCTAACAGAATTAAAAGTTTTCAGCATTGCTGTAAGAGCAGTATATCCCTATGGTCAGGGACTGGACAGCTGCTTAACCACAAGCACCTGTTCTGGTTTTAGTGCCTGAGTGATAAATACCAAAAAACCAAAATCAAACCCATTGCTGTGGAATCGATTCCGACTCATAGCAAACCTCTAGGACAGAGCAGAACTGCCCCATAGGGTTTCCAAGGAGCGCCTGGTGGATTCGAACTGCCGACCTTTTGGTTAGCGGCCATAACTCTTAACCACTACACCACCAGGGTTTCTGTATAATAAATATTGTTGTTAAATAAATATCGTTGTTTTGACTATCACCTTGTATATAGATATATATGGGAAAACATGATTTGACTCACAGTATAGCTATGTTCCTGTTTGCCTGAACTGCTTCATAAATGGATTTTACTTAATTACATTTAAGAAGAGAAATAAAAGCAACTAACCCTTTTTTCTTCTAAGTATTCTATCACATGCCAAAGTAATAATATAACAGGAGTAGTAGATTAATAGCATTTTGCTTTGGGACTGGATTGTGGTCTGTCAATAATTCATTCTATAATGAATAATTAACAGATGAATAATGAATAATTGAAAAAGAGACAAGTTTTAAAAAGGTTAATTTATCTTTAAAATATGGCAACCTCTTCTTACAGATAGAGTTGTTAAGTGGATTAAACAACAAATTTGACGATTACAGGTTTTTATCTTCAGAGCACTTTTCGGAATTTGAAATACTTTGGGGCTTTAATCATAAAACCTATTCTCTGTTACAGTAACTTGGGCAACAGATACCTCTTTCATATGAACTGTTTTAACATGTATTGTCTGTTTTATTCCTTTGTCACTTATATATGACTGTTATGTTGCCCTTAAATTTTTTTTCATCCATATTATTTACGTGTATGTGTTCCCAGCTAGGCTGTAAGTTTCTTAGACTTACTTGAATCTCCAGTGCCTCCCACAGTGTATAATCAGGAAGAGATAGTAATATAAATAATAATGATGAAAATGATAGTGTGATGGTTTGAATTGTAAGGAACATAAAAAATAAGACCAAACTGTATTTATAAGTTGAAATTGTGGTGCTGTGGTTGCGAACTTGGCTGCTAACCAAAAGGTTGGCAGTTCGAATCCACCAGTCACTCCTTGGAAACCCTATGGGGCAGTTCTGCTCAGTCCTAGAAGGTCACTATGAGTTGGAGTCAACTTGACAGCCACAGGTTTGGCTTTTTTTTTCTTTTTTTTTTTTAAAAACACAATTTGTAGGTGATCAAGTCTAATTTTAATGTAAAACTATCTAAAATAAATGATGTTGGTTCTCAACCGTTGCATTTAAAAATGATCCTTTTTTTCAGACAAGTAAAATATATCTGATCTACAGCTTGTGTTTCAGATCAACTGATTGGTCCATGGCTAGACATTAGAGTTTAGTTAACAGGTCTAATAACATGCAAATGAAAATAGATATTTAATTAGGATTAAATAACCATAATGATGATTTGATCTTTTTAAAAACCAAACTGAGCATTACCACATGACATACATTTGACAAAAAAAGAAAAAAAGGAGTTCATTTTTTCTTTTGGAGTATATCATATAACTAACTCTTAAATAAATCTGTTAAATGAATTACCGGCTAGAGTTTGAATGGCTAAAGGATCCACATCCAGCTTTTGAATTTATATTACTGCCTTTCTGTGTAGCTGGAAGACAGAAGTGTTCTTGAGCAAATGAGCTATCCTTGAGCGTAGCCTAGTGGCTGAGTAACAGTATTAACTTAGAACTCAAAAACACTACCCCAGTTTTTATTAAATGACATTAATTTCCGAATTCAAAGATAGTTTTCTCAGCCAAAAGAAAGGCAAAATGAGGTGGAATTAAGAAAACAAATAACTATTGTGAAAATTAAATCTAAAACTGAAGCATAGAAAGGAGAAAATTAAATGGATTGTCACAAATATGTGAAAGTATCATGACCAGAATCTATCCGAAGTGTGCATGCAGCTGATTCTTTTTTTTTTATGTATTTCTTTTTTTTTTTTTTTTAATATTTTATTGTACTTCAGGTGAAGGCTTACAGAACAGATAGTTTCTCATGTAACAGTAACACACATACTGTTTTATGACATTGGTTAACAACCCCACAACATTTTAACCCTCTAAATTCTCAACTATTTTTTTTTTTTTTTTGGTGAAAATACACATAGCCAAAGATACGCCATTTCAAAAACTTTTTTTTAAGTACACATTTAAGTGACATTGACTACGCTCTTCTAATTGTGCTGTTATTCTCACTTAAGATGAAGGCTTACAGGACAAAATAGTCTCCCATTTAACAGTTACTACACATGTTGCCCTATGACAATGGTTAACACTCTCACAACACATCAACAATATCCTTACTCTACTTTGTGTTCCCTGTCATCAGCTTCCTACTCCCCTTCTGCCTTCTGGGCCTTGTCACTGGACTCCTGTACCTCGTTACTCTCATGGTTTAACTGGGCTGTCCACTCGCAGGCTGAACAGTGAACCTCGAAGGTAACTTCACCACTGAGCTAAAAGGGTGTCTGGGGGCCATACTCTCGGGGTTTCTCCAGTCTCCTTTAGGCCAGTAAATCTGGTCTTTTTTTTTTTGTGAGTTAGAATTCTGCTGTACCTCCTTCTCCAGCTCTGTCCAGAACCCTCTGTTGTGATCCTGGTCAGAGCAGTCGCAGCTGATTATTTTTATAGTAAAAAATAAATAAAGTGTCATAAATATATAAGGATTGAAGTTTTAGCACAGTTGGGAATTGGCAAAATAAAATTTTAGCAGAATCACTGCTATATTAATGTTGTATTTCTCTTTGTGTAATGTCCTGCTTGGCTCTTTAAACATTGATTGACTAAATGACTGTATCTAATATTTTGCATTTGTCGTATATGAAACTCTCCAGCTTGATGTATATTCATAAAGATATACAAGTAATCCCCAACTAACGATAGGGTTCCAGGCTGATGACTTCTTTGTAGGTCGGTTCTGACTTAAGTCACATACCTCTTTTTTTATTTTTCATTATTGCCTTTTATTATCAGTATCTTTATAAATCCAAACTTTGTCTTTGGGGGTTGGAAACATTACATATAAGCTTGCATATATATTTTAATGCATACATAAAAACACATAAATCATAAAAATTTACTCCAACAATGAAGAAGAGTTGGATGATGTTGGCATTTTGTCAGTTTTGATAATAACTCCACTTTTGGAAGGTTCTGGATCATCTGGATGACCTCCGGGAAATGGGGATGGTGTTTCTAGTCAGAAAATTAGTGAGAGTTATCTGTGTGGTCCTTATCTTTCTTTCTTCATATTTTTTGTGGTAACATCTCACTGCTTCTCCAGTCTGCCTCTAGACTTTAGTGAAGCAATCAGCAGTTGGGTCCATATTTTCAAGAAACTGAAGCCCCTGATTTAGTTTAGAAAATGCTCCAGCTAATCCTTTCACTGTAAAGTTTTTTGACAGCTTCTCTCCTTCCTCTTCCTCATTATTTCTTCTTCAGTTCTTCTTTCCTATTCAAAATCCATTAAGCCCTGATCTGTCAAGTCCCTTTATGCTCTTTGAGCTGTTCCACATCAGTGATATCAGGTACTAAATTCAGCGTTCTTGATGTACGGATAATCTTTCCATCAATCTCTTCCATCATATTATCCTGATCAAATGCTTAGACTGTGTTCACATAACTCAGCTTTTTTTTTTTTTTTTTTTTTTCATATCCCCTGCATGCATTTTCCTGTAATTTCATCCCAGGAAGATGTACTAACAATAAGATGTACAAAAAAAAAGAAAAAACTGATGGTCGTAAGTGCAGTTCATCATAACTAAAATATGCCATAAGTCGGGGACTACCTGTAAGGTCATTGGGCCCATCTCTTGCTGCTGGGGGAAGATAACAGTTCTCTCCAACTGGAAGAAGCTTATGGATATGCACTAAGCTGGCTGTGTTGTTATGTTATCTCATGCTTCCACATAGAAGGAACTGGGCAATCAGGGGCTCTGGTGTCATCACTACATAACCTTTCAATCATTCACTTAAATTCAAGTGTAGCATTTGCTCCTAAAGTGAAACTTCGTTGTTGTGTGCCATTGAGTCAATTCCAACTCATAGCGACCCTATAGGACAGAGTAGAACTACCGCATAGGGTTTCCTAGGCTGTAATCTTTAAGGCAGCAGATCACCTAGTCTTTTCTTCCATGGAGTGGCAGTTGGGTTCGAACCGCTGACCTTGAGATAACTGAATGCTTAACCATTGTGCCACCAGGGCTCCTTAAAGTGAAACTACTGTACTCTAATAAAGTTGTATTATCTTACTTATGAAGCCCTGGTGGTGCAGTGGTGGGTCTGCTGTTTGAACCCACCAGCCACTCCGTGGGAGAAAGATATGAGTCTGCTTCGGTAAAGATAACAGCCTTGGAAACCCTATGGAGCAGTTCTACTCTGACCGATAGGGTCACTGTGGGGTTGGAATGGACTCGAGGGCAACAGGTTATCTTGCTTGTAAGGAGCCCTGGTTGCACAAATTGTTAAGGGCTGGGCAGCTAACTGAAAACTTGGCTGTAGGAACCCACCCAGATGTTCCAAAGGAGAAAACCCTAGTGATCTGCTTCTGTAAAGATTACATCCAAGAAAACCCTAGGGGGCAGTTCTTCTCTGTCATATAGGGTTGATATGGCTCAAAATCGATTTGACAGCACCGAACAACAGCAACAACTGATCTTGCTTATGATCTTCAACTAATTTAGGAGATAGTCTGATGACCAAAGGGAGGAATATATTATGTCAAGTTGTCATTTGCTTGAGGATTCAGACCTTACAAAAAGGACAGGTCTGAACTTTCCCATAAAAATTTGATATCTCACAGAACAGCCATAATGGAAATAATGTGAATGCTCACACACTGAGAAAAATGTAACCAATGTCAGTGAACAATTTGGGTAGGAATTGTTGAATGGGAACCTAAACTGCTGTGTAGACCTTCCTTGAAAACATAGTAAAATATTATTTTAAAAAAATTGATTTCTCATTTTAAACATACCTGTTAGAATCACTTCTGTACCCATCCTTATCTAAAATACATTTTGTTTGGACACCTCACCTTCACCCGAACATGTATATAAACCTGTTGCCATCGAGTCAGTTCCGACTCATAGCTAGCATTGGTGGTACAGTGGTACATGTAGCTGACTTCCAAGTCATTAACCCGGGTTCAATTCCCAGCCAACACAGAATGTGTGTGTGTATATATATATATATATATATATATATATATGTGAAATTGCAATTCGAACTTTCCTTAATTGGGCTAATCCCGATTTCAAAGAAATCGCACTTTATGTTGTTGTGGTATTGTTTTAGCTGCCGTAGAGTTGGTTCCCACTCATAGCAACCCTATGTACAACACTTCTTGTAGCTTTGTCAAAACTTGTGAAAAAGTTCTTAGATTCTTAATAAATGATTGATTCATTTTCCAAATTTAGCTTTCAGAAGAGCAGTCTATATGGGATACTTTATAAACAGTTAATGTACAGAATTCTAATGGAACAGTTTCACTTTATTAATTGAAACATTATTATAAAATCTTTGTATTGTCTGAAGACATAGTAGTGCTTTTTATTCCTTTGCACTCATCCAGAAGTTTTGAAATATTAACACTTGAGTTAATAAAGCAAAAATCTTGGGCTTGTTTAAGCCTAAGCATTGTGGGAGATCAAAAAAAGTTTTAGATATTAGCATAAAATATTTATGGTTAGACCTTTCCTCTGATATATGTGGCTGAATCGTGGGGCAGATGGAGGAAGGTGCAATAATAGTTACACAGAATAAGCACGAGTTTAAGAGCCAAGAGACTTTGTGTTTTTGGTCCCAGTTGTGCCACTAACTTGGGCAAGTCATCTCATCTGTCTTGGCCTCAGTTTCATCAGTTGCAAAAAGGGACAGTAACTAGAAAATTTGAAAGGCTTCTCCTCATTGTTACTGTCCTTAGTTGCTGTTGAGTATATTCCAACTCATGGCAACGCCATGTATACAGAGTAGAACTGCTCCATAGGGTTTTCAGGGTTTAGACCTTTCAGAAGCAGATCACTAGACTTTTCTTCTAAGGTGCCTCTGAGTGGGTTCAAACCACCAACCTTTTGGCTAGTACTTGAGGGCTTAACCGTTTGTTCCAACCAGGGACTCCCTGAAAGGCTTCTTCAAAACAAACTAAACCCATTGCTGTTGAGTCAATTCCAACTCCTAGTGACCTTATAGGACAGAGTAGAACTGTTCCATAGGGTTTCCAAGGGGCGGCTGGTGGATTCGAACTGCTGACCTTTCGGATAGCAGCCGAATGCTTAACCACTACGACACCAGGGCTCCTTAGACCCTGGATATTTGTGGTTCAGTAAATCAGTTCCCCCCCACCTCTCCAGTCACCCTCTGCACACATTCCTTAGCCGCAGCATACACTTAGAAGATGTACAGCGTTCAGGGAGAGTAGAAGTGTTAGAAAAAGGCAACATACAGAGATGTGAGAGATTTGGGGATTTGTTTGAATACTCTCAAGGCAAGGAAAGGAATTATGAAGACTGACCAAAACATCAGGCTAAAAAAATTTCCACATAAGATTAATTTGGAAAATGCAGGCTATACTGTACACCCAAGGACACAACAATTGGTTTCTGTTCACCTGCAACAGGAGAGGAAGAAGGAGATCCAGGAATGAGAGAAGAAAATGGACTATAGGTTTAATTGCCTCCGTAAACTACTACCTTCTATGACATGAGACCAGAAGAAATGGATGATGCTCGGCTACCATTACTGAATGTTTTGATCAAGGACCCAATAGATGGATCCTAATCAAAAGGAGGAAAATTAGGGAACAGAAATTCAAATTCATATGAAAATCAGACTTAGTGAATCTGTTGAGACTGGGGGATACCCCTGAATCTATTGCCTGGAAACAATTTTTAAACTTTGAACCAAAACTATCCCATGAAGCCATTATTAAACTAAACAGCAGTGTAGCTCAATTAATAAAGAATGTTTGCCTTGAGCGTTGTGCTCTTATAAAGAATTATCTGTAGGAGTTCAAACTGACAACAGTTAATCTAAAGCACAGATGAGAACTTTTAAGGGTCAGAGAGTCTAAATTAATGGTGATGTAACAATATGGGTAGAGATAGTGAGAATGATGACACAGTGCGAAGTATGTAACCAATATCATTGAATTGCACATGTAAAAATTGTGAACAGATGTATGTTTGGTTGTATATATTTTTCCCAGTGCAATATGTCATTTGATTTCTTGACTGCTGCTTCCATAGGCATTGATTGTGGATCTAAGTCAAATGAAATCCTTGACAACTTCAATATTTTCTCCATTTAATCATGATGTTGCTTATTAGTCCAGTTGTGAAAATTTTTTTTTTCTTTATGTTGAGGTGTAATCCGTACTGAAGTCTGTAGTCTTTGGTCTTCATCAGTAAGTGCTTCAAGTCCTCTTCACTTTCAGCAAGCACCCAGTGATCTACTTCTGAAAAAATTAGCCATCGGAAATCCTATGGAGCACAGTTCTACTCTGACACGTGGGGTCACCGTGAATTGACTCAACTGCACCTGGTTTTTGCCCTCCCTCTTGCCCCTTCTCAAGCACCCATGATGGCTGCTGGTGACCAGTGGGAGGAAGCCTGGACTGGGAGTGCTGGTTCCAACCAGCTGTGCCTTCAGTTCGCACTGGGTCTGCAGTCATGTTCTTCCTTAGGTTCTTCAGTCACATAACTCCTAAGGTTGTTCATCTGTAAAGCAACACATTGGGCTCACTAGATGATCTTTAAGATCCCTTTCAGTTCTGAAGTCTTCCTTTTAATTCTTAATTAGACCTAACTTAAGGAAAATAAGATGGAAATAAGCATGCTCCTGGGCAGGATGGAAACAGTTAAGTGATTTCCAGGCCACATTGTTATCTTTAAAGACATCAGTATAAACAGGAAGCAGAGTGCAGTGTGGTTAAGAACATAGACTTTGGAGTTAGACAGACCTGGGTTCAAATTCCAGCTCCATCACTCACAAAGCAAACTTGGTCAAGTTATTGAACTTCTCATATGCTCACTTTTCTTATCTGCAAGGTAGAGTTCTCCTGAGCATGAAGTGAAATATGCCCATTAAGCATGTAGCACAGGGCCTGTTCATAGTAAGTGCTCAACTAACTAGTAACAGTCATTAAAGATAAGTTTTGTTTTTAAGAATTCTTATCCCTTCCATCATAATAAAATATTCCTTTAGTTTTAACCACATTATTTAACTTGATTCAGAGAAATGCTCGAAGACAGATGGGAAAACACAAGTATACAAATCATCACTAATTCTTCAAAAGTGGAAGTATTTCCCTCCTTGGGGTCTTCTGCTTAATTGTTAGACTGTAATTTACATTTTTATTTGACAGCCATTGTAGATGTAGATAGTAATGGTTTGTTTCTCTTGGTGTGTTTGTTTTGCTACTAACTTTATTTTGTCTTCTGTATACAAAGGGAGAAAAGTGAAAATCTCACATAAAAGCTTTCCACTGTGTCTGAGCAACTGACTTGTATGATTTATCTAAGAAATAAGCTCAGGTTCTAAAAAGAACACCTGGAGGTTATTTCATGGCAAGTGGGAGGAATGATAGACCTTTTCCCTAAATTTCAGTCCAGTGCATTCCAATTTTTTTTTCTTTTTTTTTAGATTGCAAGTGCTTTTAAAGCATGATTTTTTTAAATGACTGGTGGGGTCTTTTATAAATTTTCAAGCAGTTTCTCATTTTAACTTAATTTTCTTCCTTAAATCATTAAACAAGTATTGCTCGATCTACCCAGCTCTAAAGTCTTCTGAGCTGTGCTACCTGTGATATTAAAATTTGTCCAGTTTTGTGATGTTGTTGGTCGTGATAGTTATTACAAACCAAATAGGTTACTTTAAATTTCATCTTGGATATTTGTGTGTGTGTGTGTGTGTGTGTTTTAATTTATTTCTGTATGTGCTCCATTTAAAAGAGATTGACAAGTCTAAACAGCCTACTCAATCTTTTTTGTTGTTGGTGGTGTGTGCCTTGGAGTCGATTCCAACTCATAGCAACCCTACAGGACAGAGTAGAACTGCTCCGTAGAGTTTCCAAGGCTGTAATCTTTATGGAAGCAGAGAACCGTAACTTTCTCCTGCAGAGTGGCTGGTAGGTTCCAACCACTGACCTTTTTGTTATAGGCTGAGCATTTAACCATTGCATCACCAGAGCTCCTTGTTGGGTCTACAGAGAGGGCCATCCTGACCACCATACATAGAGTGGTAGTCTTTTCACTTCCCCCCATCTCTCTCTACTTTTAAGCAGCTGCCTTCTTTTTTAAGCTCTTATATTTAACATTATATTTATTTGTATTTGACATTATATTTATTAACTATTGTTTATTAACTCTGTCCCCAACTAGAATGTCATCTCCTTGGGATGATTGGCTTATTGACTAGCTCTCCAACTAAACATAATCTCCATAGGGTAGGAACCTTGTCTTCTTTACTGCTTGTGTTTTAAACTCAATTTTTAGAACATTGGCTTAGCACTTAGTAGAAGCTAAATATTTGTTGAGTGAATGAGTGAATGTTTTTATCCCAAGAAAGAATAGAATGCACAGTTTATGTTCACAGGCTTTTATCTTCAAAGCAAGTGTTCGATTGATGGTTTGGATATAAACTTCAAATTATAGTATTATTTAATTGATACCACTGTAAATTTGTTGGAGTGTATTGCAAAATATTATTGCCTGGAAGAATTACAGGAAGTTTCATTAGTCCACAAATTTCTGTATAAGTAGAAATCTAAATACCATTACTATAAAAAGTATGTTCTTTTCCAAAAACTTTAAGTTCAAAGTCTTCATACTCTACAGTGAGGTTAGCTTTTTTTTTTTTTTTTTTTAATGGCTTTTTGCCTAACTCTAATGGAGAAAGCCATGGGCTTCAGCTCTACCTTCAAGACCCACTGGGACAGCCACTCTGCTCCCGTGGCTTTGGGCGGCCCCATTCTCCTACTCCATTTGAGTGGAGACCCCACACCCCCGGCCCCAGCAGGCCCTGTTCTTCTGCCCCTTGGTCATGGCAGCCCCTCTATCTCAGCTTTGGGCAGCAGCCACATCCCTCTGTCACACCTTAATGGCAGCCCCACACTCCGTAATCAAGTTGGCAAAGATCTAACTCTTTTAAACCTAGGAGGCTGTGTCCGCACTCTTTGAGATCCGGGAGACCATGGCCCCACCCTTTGAAATGGAGAAGGCCTTGCTTCCTGTGCTTCTTCCAACAGTTTTGCTGATCTCTAGCTGTTCCAGGGATGGTCCTTTTCTTTTCTTGCAGGACAACGGATGTAGCTCTTTTGGCCTGTTTCCTACCTGTAGAATTCCAAGAGACAGATAGCACTGTTTCCTTTTGTTCTTTCTCTGTCTCCTTCATTCTAAGCTGATGGGTTTTCTGCTGTGGTAGTTGGTTAGATCCATCAGTCACAGGCTCAATCTATTAACAAAAGATTGTATTGCCACATCCTTTGTGAACATTCTAGGACAAGTGTACTTAGTTTGTACAATAGAATTTTCAAATCTTTAAGTTCTGTTTTCATTTTGCACAGTATATTTTTAAATCCATTTCTTTCCTCTTGCATTTTACTGTGAGCATCAAGGAGAAACTATGCAGCCTCTTTAAGATCTTGTTTAGAAATCTCATCAGCCAGATACCCAAGTTCACCACTTAAAAGTTCTGCCTTCCACCAAGCATTTGAACATAATTCAGAAAAGTTCTTTGCTGCTGCATAAAAAGCATTATCCTTCCTCCATTGTCCAGTCACATGTTTACCATATTCTTTTAAAGCCTCACCAGAAGCATATATAACATCCGCATTTCTAGCAACATTCTGTTTCTGGTGCCAGACGTATTCCCTAGATGATAGAGACTTTCTCTATAGCTCTCCTCACTTCCTCTTGAGCCCTCACCAGAATAGCCTTTAACATCCATAATTCTACCAACAGTCTCTTCAGGGCAATCTAGGATTTTACTGTTAGGCACCTTAAAACTCTTGCAGCCTCTACATATTATCCAATTCTAAAACTGCCTCCACATTTTAGGTATCTATTAGAGCAGCACCCCACTCTTCCAGTACCAGATGTCTTAGTCTGGGTTCTCTAGAGAAACAAAACCAGTGAAGCATATATATAGAGAGAGAGAGAAAGGGAGAGATTTATCTCAAGAAAATAGCTCATCCAGTTGTGGAGGCTGGCAAGTCCCAAATCCGTGGGTCCGGTGTCAGGTTGGAGGTTTCTCCTGATTGATGTGGTTGCAGGGACTGACAAACCCAAAATCAAAATAAAAGTCAGGCAGAAGGCTGCTGGCTCACGGGATTGCAGGAGCTGGCAAATCCCATTGTCTGAAGGTCAGGCAGAGGCTGCTGGCTCACAGGGTTGTGGGAACTGGTCAATCTCAAGATCTACAGGTCAGGCAGCAGTCTGTTGGTTCACATCCCAAGAACCAAAGGTCAGAGGATGATGTGTCAGATGCAGGATCCAGTGCAAGCGAGAGAGAGCCTTGCTGGAACATCCATTTCTATACTGGAGGCAGACCGCACTCTCAAGGAAACTCTTTTTTCATCTGATTGGCTGTTCATAGCAGATCTCATCATGGAGGTGATTATGTTATATCAGATTTCATCATGGAGGAGATTACATTATAGAAAAGCAATCAGTTCAATGTCTGCAAAACCACCAAGAATCACAGCCCAGCCAAGTTGACACACAACATCAGCTATTACAGTAATAGCATATAACATCATAGCCACATTGTAAGTTAACAGTAACAGGGTAGGAGGCAAAATGTATTTGTTTTAGCTGGATGAATGGGAGTTCTGATTATTAAAAGAAAAGTTACCACAGTTTTATCACTAATTGATGCCAAAGTGATGATATGTTGTTGTTGTTAGGTGCCGTCAAGTCAGTTCCGACTCATAGTGACCCTATGTACAACAGAATGAAACACTGCCCGGTACTGCACCATCCTCACAATCATTGTTTCGCTTGAGCCCATTGTTGCAGCCACTGTGTCAGTGCATTTCGTAGAGGGTCTTCCTCTTTTTCGTTGAACCTCTACTTTACCAAGCATAATGTCCTTCTCCAGGGACTGATCCCTCCTAACAATATGTCCAAAGTATGTAAGACATAGTCTCGCCATCCTTGCTTCTAAGAAGCATTCTGGTTGTACTTCTTCCAAGACAGATTTGTTCTTTGGCAGTCCATGGTATATTCAGTATTCTTCGCCAACACCACAATACAAAGCCGTCAATTCTTCAGTCTTCCTTATTCATTGTCCAGCTTTTGCACGCATACGATGTGATTGAAGATACCATGGCTTGGGTTCGGTGCACCTTAGCCCTCAGGATGACATCTTTGCTTTTCAAAACTTTAAAGAGGTCTTTTGCAGCAGATTTGCCCAGTGCAATGCATCTTTTGATTTCTTGACTGCTGCTTCCATGGACATTGATTGTGGATCCAAGTAAAATGAAATTCTTGACAACATCAATATTTTCTCCATTTATCATGATGTTGCTCATTGGCCCAGTTGTGAGAATTTTTCTTTTCTTTATGTTGAGGTGTAACCCGTACTAAAGGCTGTGTGGTCTTTGATCTTGATCAGTAAGGGCTTCAAGTCCTCTTCACTTTAAGCAAGCAAGGTTGTATCATCTGCATAATGCAGGTTGTTAATGAGTCTTCCTCCAATCCTGGTACCCCATTCTTCTTCATATAGTCCAGCTTCTCAGATTAGGTGCTCAGCATACAGATTGAACAGGTATGGTGAAAGGAAACAACCCTGACGTACACCTTTCCTGACTTTAAATCATGCAGTATCCCCTTGTTCTATTTGAAGGACTGCCTCTTGATCTATGTACAGGTTTCTCATGAGCACAATTAAGTGTTCTGGAATTCCCAGTCTTCACAATGTTGTCCATAATTTTTGTGATCCACACAGTTGAATGCCTTTGCATAGTCAGTAAAACACAGGTAAACATCCTTCTGTTATTCTCTGCTTTCAGCCAGGATCCATCTGACATCAACAGTGATGGCCCTGGTTCCACATCCTCTTCTGAATCCAGCTTGAATTTCTGGCAGTTCCCTGTCGATATACTGCTGCAGCTGCTTTTGAATGATCTTCAGCAAAATTTTACTTGCATGTGGTATTAATGATACTGTTAGATAATTTCTGCATTCGACTGGATCACCTTTCTTTGGAATAGGCATAAATATGAATCTCTTCCAGCGCAGTTGGCCAGGTAGCTGTCTTCCAGATTTCTTTTGGAAATGATACGAACAGAGAGCAAAAAGGATTTGTTATTGTTATTGGGTGCTGTTGAGTTGATTTTTGACTCATAGTGATCCCATGTGACAGAGTAGAACTGCCCCATAGGGTTTTTCTCGGCTATATTCTTTATGGAAACAGATCACCAGGTCTTTTTCCTGCAGACCCACTAGGTGAGCTCGAACCACCACACTTTCAGTTACAGCTGAGCACTTAACTGTTGCACCACGAGGGCTCCTTGCAAAGAGTTTTCAAGTATTAAAATCTGTAATCTATCCTAGAATCATTTATATCCTTAAGGTTAGTGCATTAATATTTAAACTAGAGGGAAAGAACACATAAATCCATGATTTTAAAAAGAAACAGTTTGTGTCTTTCAGAAAAATATGAATATATTTTAGTACTTTTACTTACTTCATATATCAATGCTTTAAAAAGTTTTAAATTTCTTTTAACAATAGATTGACAAGATATAGCAAGAGTCTAAAGACCAATTAGAGAAAATTTGAGTATCAGCTGCTTTCCGCCTTTGTGAAATTAGCAGCCTTATCCTTTCTTCCACTTAAATTAAGATTGATCCTTAGTTTACCACTTCCTCTTCACCCAGATTAGTTAATCCCGATCTCTGTAGTGTTTCTCACAACTATATCATTTTCCATTCCTTTGTATACCCTAATTCAATCTCTACCCTCACAACTAACTGTTTCAACAGCTTCCCTGCCCATTTTCCTGTATTTTGATTCTGCTAAACAACCTATTCAGGAAGTTAAGTTTACTATTTATATTCTATCTCTGGTTTAAAAAAACTACTGCTTCACCATTGCCTGTGGGATTAGATTCCAACTCATTAGCCTTGCATTCAGATTCTTCAGAAATCTGGCCCCATGTAGGCTTTCCAATTTTTCTCTTGTCTATACCCAGCACAAACCTCCAACTTCAGCCAAATTTATCAATTAATATACCCTGAACACACTTTTACTAACTCAGCCCTATTTCTTCCTCTCTTTTACTTAACTAAACTCTACCAATCTGGTACATTTACTCACAGTAGCATGGGTACACCAAGAAAAGTGGTTTATGTTCTCTATAATTAATCTAACCTTCCTCACAAGAAGACTCTCAGCTAATGGCCAAGCCCAGTCTGCTCTGCCACACTCCAGTGGTTTGATGGACCTTCTGGGTCCTTTTATACCACAAGAATCTAGAGAGGCTCAGAGGAACTCTGCTCTGA
This sequence comes from Trichechus manatus latirostris, assembly GCF_000243295.1. Classification (NCBI taxonomy): domain Eukaryota; kingdom Metazoa; phylum Chordata; class Mammalia; order Sirenia; family Trichechidae; genus Trichechus; species Trichechus manatus. Next base: position 2,149,603 of record NW_004444103.1, read on the forward strand.
CCCTCCTTCTTCCTCACCGTGGCACCTTCTACTTTGTCACAGGGCAGCCTGCGTGTCAGAATCCTCTTTGGGATGTAGAACTGAAGCCCTCCTACTCTGAGCACAGTCCTGAACTCCAAGGTGTATTTCTAACAGCATTAAGCACTCTCCATATATGTAATGCTCTGACTCTTCAAGTTGTATCATGAATAAATGGGTTAAAAATTATTTCTTAATTAAAATTATCCCTACAAGTTGCATTTCTGCAAAGTCAATTGGTTGTAATAAATTATATAAAATGAAAAATTGAACTTTGTGAAACAGACCACAAATTGCATTAATGATTGATAGGTAATATGAGTGAAATGAAAAATTACAAGGCAAGGAGAAGAACGTGTTTATCCTGCTGTCAAATATTCAGTGAAAGGATTGCATCTATGATCTTGCCTGTAATATTTCCCATGGTAATTGTCAGGAAGAGGTATGAAGAATCATGGGACCTTAATAATATGCCTTGCCATTTTAATTGCCTAGAGAAGCAAGAAAATCTTAATTGCCAGGAGATGCATTACTAATTAAAGTGTCATTCTGCATTCATTCTGAAATAATTAGTTTGAATATTTGTAAGAGCTGAGATATAAATTTAGTTCCAAATTCAGGAGCATACCCACAACAGACTTGGTTAAAATGATTTATGGTTAAGAAAGGTTAACAATCATAAAATTTAAATGTTTCTTTAATTTGGTACCATGTAATTTTTTATTGGATTATTGAACTTGAAAGAATGGAGTTCAGAGCATTTTAAAATGTAGTATAATTTTTAAATTGCTATAACACTGAGTTGACTTCCTAAGTTGCTTTCAGATTTCTGAGGTATTGATTTTTTTTTCCATTATTCTGTATCAGCATTTATCACAATTTGAGGGAGACCTACTTCTTTTATCAATAGTGATGTCAACATATGGTTGCAGTATAATATATGAATTCCAAGTTCCATTGACACTACATGGCAGCTTATTGGAAATGTAGTTGTGACTAATAGACTTTTAAAATTCTAGATGATATCTCAAAAATTGCTGATTAAATTAATCTAAAATGACATGGGCTTGAAAGGAGTTTAAACAATAAATGTATCACCAAAAAAGAAATCAGATATCAAATGTGATCTGAAACATTTTAGACACATAGTTACCGAAAATCATCAGATGAAGTTTCACCAAGATTAAGGACATGCTAGGAGAAATGAAAAATAGAGTGTCTTTCAAATGGTTATTATATAAAATTAAAGTCGTATCTCATACTTGCCTCAACAATTATAAGATTTACATCTGAAAGTTAAAAACTTAGGAATACTCATGTTTTTGTCCTTTACAATTTGTACACATTTCTGTTTGTTACAGAGACTCCTGATGTATTTACCCTTACCGCCTTATTGGCTTCTTTGGGATTTGAGGCACAGAAAATTGAAGCCTGTATTCTCATTTCATGGCACACCATCCCAACCCCTCCCTTGTTTTACTTCTTAATCTTTTCATCCTTGATCTCATCTCTCATTATGCTCCTGCCCTATAGGTAACCATTCTGTAATTGATATGTATTCTTGAATGTTACATATCTTTGTAAATTATGTAGTGTTTCATGTGTTTTAAATTTAGATAAATTGTGCTATAGGTAGCCTAGTCCCTAATATTTTACATTAAATATTGGGTATTTAAGACCTTTGTACATTGTTATATGTCTTCTAGGTCATTGCTTCTTGGTACTATGTGACATTTCATAGTTATCTACCACATTTTACCAGTCCAGTCCCCAACTGATGCACACCAAATTGTCTCCAGTTCCAGTCACCATAAATAATGCTCCAGTGATCATCCTTTTTTAAGTCCATTCATGGACCTTTGTAAGAATTTCTCCACCATATGTAACAGGAATCGGACATACACTTAATTTCACTAACTATTCCCAGATTACTTTCCAGATTAACCGTTCCTGTTAACATTCAAAGTTTATATTACTTACCCTTTAAACTGTTGCTTTTCTGGTGATTGAGAAGTAATGTTTCATTTTGTTTTATAAATTGGAGTATGTTATTGTTGTTGTTAGGTGTCGTGGAGTCGGTTCCGACTCATAGCAACCCCACGCATAACAGAATGAAACACTTGCCTAGTCCTGCGCCATCCTCACAATTGTTGCTATGCTTGAGCCCATTGTTGCAGCCACTGTATCAGTCCGTCTCGTTGAGGGTCTTCCTCTTTTTCACTGACCCTCTACCAAACAAGTTGGAGTATAATGTATAATAAAAATTCTCTATATGTCTATAGCTGTCCTTTTTTCATTTCATATATATATTTCTCTTTTTAATTTTCATTATTTCTGAAGGACTTTGTCTTACTACTCTTTTTAAAGGACCAACATTGGTTGTATTACTTTTATCTCTATTTCATTGATTTCTGCCCAGATTTTTGTTTCCTTTGTTCTTGTTTCTCTAGGTTTGCTGGGTTATGACTTTTCCAGCTGCTTGAGTTCAGTACTTCAGCTTATTTCCTGTATTTCTTGGTTATCCCAATAACCTTGATATATTAATGTATAATTTTTGTGTGTTGTTTTATTTTGATTCTGGTTTTGTTATTCATGAACGGTTTTTTCCTTTCAGAAGATTGTGCCACATTGAAGATTTTTATTTTTGGTATACTGGTCCTTTGCATAATTTTTTACGTAGTTTTATCTTTAATTCCCTTCCATATTGGCATAAATATGAATCTTTCTTCTCTTTGCACCACACTTCACAGTATTCTCTCAGAATTATTCCCCTGCTATGTGGTGCTTCTGTACTCTCAAAAGCAGCATCTTTTGTTCCTCTCTTTGCTTTTTTTCACTCTTGGCAGTTACTGTCTTAACTACCTAGAACAAATAGTTGTATATATGTTCCTTGGATAAATAGTTGTATACATACATGCTTCTTGAAAGTCTTCTCGAGTATTTAGCTTCGCTTAAGAATCTCATCCATTCAACTTTTCAGCACTTTCACAGATGAATTATTTGCCCTACTCTGTGGAGATTAATTTATAATATGGTAAAGTTTGTGTTTAGGGAAACCCAATTACAAAGGTGATTTCTTCGAGGAGTCCTGTCCTGTTACAGGTTCTCCTCCTTCTCGCCAATAGTGAGATCTAGTCTAGGGTTTCCTTTAAACTCTTGTTATCCTTTCTTATCCTCAAATATTACTGGAAAAGTGAGAATAAGATTTACAGTGAAGGTTTTAAAATAAGTTCTAGGAGTCTCTAAGGAACGTGTGAGTCACTCGCGCTAACATAGGGCTCAGTATCTCATCGCATCAACCTGCAACTCTTACCATTAGCCTTTAAAGCAAACTCTGTAAGGCATGGGATTCTTGTCCAGGTTTCTAATACATGTAAGTGTTTTCATCAATGATATTCACCATCAGTTCTTAAAGAAACATGTAGTCAGTAGATTAACAGGATAACTGTCGGAGTTGTGCCCTTGCTCTTCTAGTGATGTGAACATACTGGAAACATTCCTTAATAGTAGCAGGCTATTTTTAAATAGAGCATGTATCCATAATCTGTTAGGCTGTTACCGTTTTAGAGTACTCATCTATTAAATTACTATTAGCAAGGTGATTCAGCAGATGGCTTCTTATTCCTGAACATCAAAATAAAGAAGCTATGTTCATTAAAGTGCTAAGCTCTTTAAATATATTTTCTTATTTAGTTCTCACAACTCTCTGTGATAGCTACTATCATATCAATTTACAGATGAGATTACTGAGGCATAAAGAGGTTAAGAAATTTGCATATAGCTAGTTAAGTAGCCAGGATTTTAACGCAAGTTTGTCTGATTCCAGAGCTTGTTCTCTGATCCTCTTGGCAATACTGCCTAATAGTACACGGTATGAGTTTACAAAACTCAGATGCCACAAAAGGCCAGGCAAGCCAAATAAATACGTGACATAAATATATGTAAGTTCATGGGGAGTGGAATGGTCAGGGTTATGGGACTCAAGAGAACATGCCCTGAAAAAGGAATTCAGTTGTTTTTTTGGTTGTTGTTTATTTGTTTGTTGTTAATGCTGTGCTTTCAAAGCACATCTTCAGCCAGATTTGGCCTCTAAGGTCACTGTTTTGCATCTGTTGGGTTAACCTCCCCCCACCCCTGTGAATTATTACCTGTGAATAATTTTTGAGGCTCTGCTAGTTGCCGCATATTCCAAAGTAGCATTTATTCTTTTTATTGTTGTAGTTTAAATGAAGTTTACATTTCAAGTTAGTATCCCATACAAAAGTTTATATATACATTATTATGTGACGCTGATTGCTCTCCCCATACTGTGACAGCACACTCCTCCTTTCCACCGCTGATTCCCCATGTCCATTCAGCCAGCTCCTAACCGTCTCTGCCTTCCCATCTCACCTCCGGACAGAAACTGCCCATTTAGTCTCTTGTATCTACTTGAGCTAAGAGGCACACTCCTCACGAGTATCACTTTATGTCCTGCAGTCCGGTCCAATCCCTGTCTGAAGAGTTGGCCTAGGAAACTGTTTTAGTTCTGGGCTGATAGAGAATCCGGGGGCCACACTTTCCGGGGTTCCACCAGTCTCAATCAGACCATTAAGTCTGGTCTTCTTACTAGAATTTGAGTTCTGCACCCCACCTTTCTCCTGCTCCATCAGGGACTGTCTGTTGTGTTCCCTGTCAGGGCAGTCATTGGTGGTAGCCGGGCACCATCTAGTTCTTCTGGTCTCAAGCTGATGAAGCTCTGGTTTATGTAGCCCTTTCTGTCTCTTGGGCTAATACTTTCCTTGTGTCTTTAGTGTTCTTCATTCTCCCTTACTCCAGGTGGTTGGGACCAAATGATGCATCTTGGACGGCCACTTATAAGCATTTAAGACCCCAGATGCCACTCACTGAAGTAGGATGCAGAACATTTTCTTAATAAGCTTTGTTATGCCAGTTGACCTAGATGTCCCCTGAAAGCATGGTCCCCAGATACCTACCCCTGCTACTCTGTCCCTTGAAGTGTTTGATTGTATTCAGGAAACTTCTTAGCTTTGGTTTAGTCCAATTGTGCTGAATTCCCCTGTAGTGTGTGCTGTCCTTCCCTTCACCTAAGATAATACTTGTCTACTATCTAGTTAGTGAATAACCCTCACCCTCCGTCCCCACTCTCGTAACTATCAAAGAATGTTTTCTTCTGTGTTTAAACCTTTTCTTGAGTTCTTATAATAGTAGTCTTATACAATATTTGTCCTTTTATGACTGACTAAATTCAGTCAGCATAATGCCCTCCAGATTCCTCCATGTCGTAAGATGTTTCACGGCTTCATCATTGTTCTTTATCGTTGAGTAGTATTCCATTGTATGTATATACCATAATTTGTTTATCCATTCTTCGTTGATGGGCACCTAGGTTGTTTCCATCTTTTTGCTATTGTGAACAGTGCTGCAGTGAACATGGGTGTGCATATATCTATTCGTGTGATGGCTCTTATTTCTCTAGAATATATCCCCCCCACAACAAGGAGCAGTATAGCTGGATTGTATGGTAC